>NC_059302.1:28234918-28247418 GCF_017591435.1 Portunus trituberculatus
CAAATTTCTTCTTCTTCTTCTTCTTCTTCTTTTTCTTCCTCTTTTTCCTCCTCCTCCTCCTCCTCCTCCTCCTCTTATCTCTCCTATCTCTTCACCAAATAGCTAGTTATAACTAATCCCAAACATCCGCGTGATGAGAAGGAAGAATGTTGCTCTTTACTTAACATGTGTAATCCTATGCAATCACCATCCTCCTCCTCCTCCTCCTCCTCCTCCTCCTCCTCCTCCTCCTCCTCCTCCTCCTTCTTCGTTTCCACTAATTTCTTATTTATCCTTTTTCTTAAGGTTTCTTCTTTCTATCTTTTTTTTTTTTTTTACCTTATTTTAGTTGCTATCAACCTCTTCCTCCTCCTCCTCCTCCTCCTCCCCCTCCTCCTTCTCTTCCTGGTACATGTACTGTCTTCCATTTTCGTATCCTGAACTCTTCTCCTTCTTCTTCTTTTTCTTTTTCTTTTTCTTCCTCCTCCTCCTCCTCCTCCTCCTCCTCCTCCTCCTCCTCCTCCTCCGACTGCATCTGGAGGAGTGAGGTAAGATGTACGAGTAGGGATGAGGAAGAGAGTGAACTAGGAGGGAGGGAAGTAGAGAGGAGGAGAAGGGGAGGAGGGAAGGGTTAGGGGTGGAAGGGAATGGAAAGGGAGGGAAGAGGTGGATGGAATGACTTGAGTGTTACAGGAGATGAGTGAGAAGGAATGAAGGGAATGAAGGGTGTGTGTGTGTGTGTGTGTGTGTGTGTGTGTGTGTGTGTGTGTGTGTGTGTGTGTGTGTGTGTGTGTGTGTGTGGAGAGAGAGAGAGAGAGAGAGAGAGAGAGAGAGAGAGAGAGAGAGAGAGAGAGAGAGAGAGAGAGAGAGAGAGAGAGAGAGAGAGAGAGAGAGAGAGAGAGTATTGGGGCTCTAAACAAACTTCTCACTCCCTGGTCATTACAGCTTCCCCACTTACCCACCACCACCACCACCACCACCACTACCACTACTATTACAACCACCATGCCCATTATTGCCACCACTACCATCATCGTTACCACGCTTCCCGCCACCTCAACAACTGCACCAACCACCACCACCACCACCACCACCACCACCACCACTATTCCCCAGACTTGCCATCACCGTGGCCGTTCCGTGGGGATGGGATGCCCTAACAACCATTACTGTCCCATTATTTGTGGCGCTTTTTTCTCAGTACCATTAACGGCTACAACACCTTCCATCCCTGTCGGTGGTTACCACTACAACTGTCACCACCACAAGTCGCACTCCAGCCGCCGTGGTACACAACTACCCCGTCACCATCGCTCGCCCTGTCCCCTCCCCGTGCCACCGCCACAGCCTTCAGCCCTCAGCCCTCAGCCGCCCCGTCACAGCCACAGCCACAACCTTCACCGGGCAGCCTTCAAACCTTTAGGCCGCCGCCACCAAAAACGGCCAAGAGTCGCAGCCGAAAGCTAAAACAGGACTCAAGCTACGCAGGGGCGCTACCCCGACGATTTACTCCGGCAGGAGGACGACTGCAGCGGCGGCGATAAGCGAGAGAGATTAGAGAAGCAGGCGGCGAGCAGACACAGCCCAGGGCAGCCCGCGGCGGGCGCACACATGTGCCCTTGTGGCCGGCCCCACAAGTTACCATAAAGGGAAGGAAGCGGGTCACAAGTGGGGAGAAAACAGGAGTAGAATGCATGAGGGCGAGGCGGCCGCCCCTGCCCGCCATACCGGAGGACCAGCCTTCACAATCCCGCATTCCCTCCTTCGATGAATGAAACACCCCAGGCCCCGCATCTCCCCAAACCACCCTCAGGGCTTGGGCTGCCTCAGGTTCTGTCCCCTCCTCCCTCACTACCCCCACAAGAACAGTCTGGCCGCCACCAGGGACTCCCTCACCCAGCGAGACGCGCTCACCATCTCGCCAGTGGAATGTTGGCTGAGGAAAGTGTTCTCCCCTCCCCGGGGTTCCCAGGGTGGGGTTGCGAGGAGCGAGCAGCTCTGGCTGGGGCGCGGTGCCCCTGTACATTGCGGTCCTCAGCACCATCAGGCTAAGGGAGGCTCCCCCGCCCCCACCTGTCTCGCACCTGGGACACACGGGGCCTCTTGGGGCTCCCTGTAGGCTAGGACTGCCGCTTCAGCACCAGCAGGTGTGTCGCGTCCCTCACGTTGCCGCAGGGGAGCGTGTCGTCGCTGCCGCCAGAAATGACTCCATTTTTACGGCGGAGAGCAGCCATGTTGGAGCGAGGCACTGCGCACCGCCTCCTTCATGACGCCAGCTGGAGGTCATTTCGCGTGAGGAAGGAGGCGTGTGGCGCGCCCAGGGCCCCGTCCGCCTCCTGCCTCGCCACAAGTGGAATTTCTGGCATCCCCTGGCCGGGGGTCAAGTGTCCCGGCGGCAACGAGGGCGGGAAAAGCGGAAACGAGGCGTGTAATATCGCACCTGGTGGACTGCCTGGCCCGCGGCGCCCTCCCCGCCCCGGCCTCCGCCAATGAAAGGGCCTCCTTACATAAATTATAAAATACTTCACTTTTCTCCATCACGAGGTGAGGAGAGCGAGGCGGCTGTGTTCACCTGGAGGGCGAGTGACACGGGGAAGGTGACACAGGTGGTTCAGATGGCAAGGCAAGAAGAAGAGGTCGGGGAAAATGGCGATGGCGGCGAGGTAGTGTGGGGGGACCTTGGGCCCTCTCTCCTACCCTCCCTCCCACTCTACCACCCACCCTTCATCCCACCCTCCCTACCCCCCCCCGCACATCTGGCTCCCCCCTCTCAACACACCGCTTCCCCCTTCAGTCCTCTCACCACAAACCCACACAGCCTCACCAGCACGCGACACCCTACCCCTGCCCCCTGCCTCCTGTCCCCTGCCTCCCTTACTGCCCCTGTGTAATACAACTGTGTACACGGCTGATCACTGATGGCCTCCACACACACACACACACACACACACACACACACACACACACGACGAGTGCGCCGCGACCTGGTCCTTTCACTGGGCAGCCTCGGAGCTCTCGGGGGTGCCGCGCCGACGGAGGACCCTTCACACGAATCCTCCACCACTACAGGAATCCTACACAAAGCTCCTACACTTACATCAAAACCCACCTCCGCCTGAATACATGGCTACAGAACCTCACAGGACACACACACCTGCTACAGTATGCTAAATTATACCGCCTATCACTGTACTCCATTACTACAGAACATACCCAACTCGACCTTCCGCTTTAACATTCCCTACTAGAACACTAAACATCCTAACATCCTTCACAACTAACCACCCTTCACATCACCAAAGTCCTTCACCACTATTGCAATCCTACACCTCAAGAATCCTAAATCACTACAGGATTCTACACCACTAAGCTTCCACACACAGCCATCAGCCCACAGCACCACAAGCAATTTCAAATCCTACACTAGACATTCATAGAGTCCTACAGAATCTTACACGCAGACTGCAGGAACATTAGGATTCAAGGCAATGACGGTTCGAAGGACGCTAGGATCCGCATAACTCGCACTTCCTGATCCTGCATAGCTAGAGTCCTACGCCTGGGAGTCCTGCACACCCTGGGGCACGGCAGGTCACTGGGGACGTGCCTCAAGAACGCAAGGATCCTGTCACGGTGAAAATGAAGTGACTCTCTCTCTCTCTCTCTCTCTCTGATGTTAATGATCAAGGTGATGTTCGTGATGATGAAGATAATCATGATAATGATGTTTATCGTGGTAATGATGATGATGATGATGAAGATAATGATGATGATGATGAGAATGATGATGATGATGAGAATGATGATGATGATGATGATGATGATGATGAGGAGGAGGAGGAGGAGGAGGAGGAGGAGGAGGAGGAGGAAAATAACATGATAAGGATAATGATAATGAAAATGATAATAGAAATACTACTACTACTACTACTACTACTGCTACTACTACTACTGCTACTACTACTACTACTACTACTACTACTACTACTACTACTATTACTACTACTACTAGTATTAACAATAATGATAATGATAATGATGATAATGATCATTATCAGTATCATTATTATTATTATTATTATTATTATTATTATTATTATTATTATTATTATTATTATTATTACTACAGTTATAAATTATTATTATCATCCTCGTCATCATAATAAATATAATAATAATAATAATAATAATAATAATAATAATAATAATAATAATAATAATGATAATAAAAATGAACAAGGACAAGTACAAAAAAATAAGTAACAACAACAACAACAACAAATTATGGAAAACCAAAAGATGAGAACTTGCCCAAAAAGAAAGTAAAAAAAAAAAAACGTAAATAGAAACAAGACGATAAATGGTGTGAGGAGGAGGAGGAGGAGGAGGAGGAGGAAAGGAGTCTTAAGTCTTGCTCAACACAACAGTTATCACTCAATCAACGGCCGTGTAATGATGTTTAGGGGCGGGTGGGGAGGGTTCGGACTCCTCCTTCCCTCCCTCCCTCCCTCTCTTAACCCCACTCCACCTTTCACGCCCCGCCGCCCCATGCTGTTAACCTGCCTCACCTCGTTACCACTGCCTCCGTCTCCACTTGCCCTCACCACTTGTTTAAAAAGAATAATGAGGAATGAGAATGGTTGATGCTAACTTATCTACCTCCCTTGCTACTCAGAACACACACACACACACACACACACACACACACACACACACACACACACAGTATTAACCCCTTCAGTACCAGAACACGTTTTTATATTCACTCTGCTTACTATTTGGCGATTTTATACAGCTTCACAAACTTACGTGGGGATTAAAATAGTGAAGCCTCAGGCCATTAATCTTCTGACCTCCATAGACCCTTCCTAATGCCAATAAAATCGTCTAATCATACCCAAAACCTAAGGTAAAAATCGTCCCAGTACTGAAGAGGTTAATATCACTATCTTCACGTTAATCAAAAGGTAATAAAAGTAATATACTTACAAAATACCAGTGCACAACCAACAAACTTGTATTAGTAAAAGGTAACAAACGTGCAGGTAATACAAAACCTGTGCTATGGACGGATTAAGGTGTCAAGACGTAATTAAACAAGTCCACAGGTGCATCAGGTAACATGGAGATGAATAAATGGGAGAGAGAGAAAAAAAAGGATGAATAATGAAAACAAGATGAACAAATAATGAATAACACGACACTATAAGTACGGATCAAGGTACAATGGGCGACAAGGAGACGAATAAATGGGAAAAAAAAAAAAAAAAAGATGAGTAAGGGAAACAAGATGAGCAAGACGGTGACCACGTGAGTAAGGAAAAACAAGATGAACAAGTAACAAATACCACGACACTATATGCGCAGTTCAATAGGTGGCAAGGAGACGAATAAATACAAAAGAAAAAGAAAAGAAAAGAAGAGATGAGTAAGGGAAACAAGATAAGCCTGACGGTGACCACGTGCATTAAGTCCATCAGCTGACAAAGATTTCCTCCAAGGTTACGCTACCAGCACCTGACTGACGCCTGGCGGTGGTGAGGCAGCAGCAAACTCAATACCACGAGTATGATGACACGGGAGAACACCTTAGTGAGGCTCACGAAATTAACACCTGCAAGCTAATTAATCAAACTGCAGCCGTGACACGATTTCCTGCTGCCAGAGATGAGGACAGTGGTTTAAAACTGTCCTCAGCCTTCACTGTGCTATCGTCTCTTTCCTTCAGTAGTGTTGTGTCTTACTGCACTCAGATAAGGTGTTGTGATAAGCTGTTTGTCTATCAGTCTATACCTTTTTCTTGTGTTTAACCCCTTCATTACTGAGAAGCATTTTCATCTTGATTTTGGGTATGATTTGACGATTTGCATTAGGAAGGGTTTGTGGAAGTCAGACAATTAATGGCTGGAGTCTTTACTGCTTTCATCCCCACATAAATTTCTGAAGCTGTATAAAATTACCAAATAGTAACCAGAATGAATATGAAAACGCGGCATGGTACAGGAACGGTTAAAACAATCTAAAATTCAAGAAAACAAGTGTGATATAATCCTACTATTATTATTTTTTCTGTGGAATGTTGTATCTGAAAGTGAGTGTTGTCTGTTAGTCTTCTGCTAATGTACTACCTCTCCTTGTCAAATCAGAACTATATAGGAGGACCTGAGCGTAGGGATGTTTGTTGTCTTTAATGCTCTGTAAGGCTCGTCACAGCAGCAAGTCACTTCCATTGTGGTCAAGTGTCTTTCAGGCAGTCTGGGGGAGTAATGAGTCTGGGGACGTGATGCGCGCCACTCAGGAAAGGATGGGTGATTTTTGAACAGGAAACTTCGACCACACATAGAAGGCTAGGAAAAAAAAAAGAGGAGGAAGAGGAGGAGGAGGAGGAAGAAGAAGAAGAAGAAGAAGAAGAAGAAGAAGAAGAAGAAGAAGAAGAAAAGAGAAGAACAAGAACATGAACCAAGAACAAGAACAAGAAGAAAAAAGAAAAAAGAACAAAATAGAGAAGCGTAAACAAAAAGGTCAGGAAGGATCTAAAATTTGTTGTTCCTTGCTGTCTTTGTAAGTATCTATAAGAGTTACAAGCACGCGCCACAGGTCAGACAAGCTCACCACCAGTAGCGTGCAGGAGTGTTTGTCTGAGGAGTCACTGATATAAAGGTTAAAAAAGAAGAACATATTTATCTGTATATATTTCTCAATTTATCTGTCTGTCTGCCTGTATGTATGTATGTATGTATGGAAATTCATAAATGTATCAATTTGCTGCAGTTCTGATGTATTTTCTATCTCGTACGTAGCTGCTTCTGAAAATTTTGTTCAATGTGTGTGTGTGTGTGTGTGTGTGTGTGTGTGTGTGTGTGTGTGTGTGTGTGTGTGTGTGTGTGTGTGTGTGTGTGTGTGTGTGTGTGTTGTGAAGTGTTGTATCATATCACAGTCTAAGAGCTAAGTGGGAAGTTCCAGGTGTTTCAAAACATCTCCATTCCTGAACTGCCATTACTGTTGCAATTCCTTATACTTTTTAATAAACAATATGCGGATTTTTTTATTTCCTGTTTTTTTTATTGCATATGGCGTTTAAATTCCCTCTATAAATTTACGTACAGAAGAAAGGATTTTAGGAAGTCCAGCGAATTTCATGTTAATATTTTCCTTTCCATATCACTTCACATTAAAGCACAACTGTAGGTCTATTTCTTTTTGTCATTAATTTCAACTAACTGAACCTGAACCCAAACCTAATCTAATCCAACCTGAACCACACAACAACATAAAACATCACCACAAGACAGAATTCACAGTAGCATCACACTGCCTCTGCACTCCCACGTCTCTTTCTCACCAATTCACTGCGTCTTGCACATCCCAACACACGAGGTGAAGACGTTTCCACCTTTACCTCTGTCTCTCTCACTCACTTACAAACCTAACTCCACAGTCCACACCACAACCTTCTCTTAACAACACTTTCATACAGCCACTAAGTATATTCTCAGAAAAAAAATGCGAATAATTCACATACACACATCAAAACAATCTAAAAACTCGTAATATAATAAACCTCTTATACAAAAACGGCAAAAAAGCATAGTATACATAAATTCCATTAAAATAACCCATATAGGCACAATCCACATCAATCTTATAAGAAAAAACATTAAAGAAAACATGCAAACATATATATAAAAAAAAATAACCATGAAGTCTATTTGAATATATAAAGAAAAAACATCCAATCCTCTAAATACCCAATAAAAGAATCCACAAGTAGCATCCAACCCCACAAAACCAAAACTCTCACAAACACAAACCAAAGTCAATTCCACATAGAGAACCCAGAACGCTACAAGAGTCCCTTTAAATTTCCTACAAGACTCCACCACACTCATACTTTCCACCTAACGCCACCTGTCCCGCTGCTCCTCACTGTCAGGAGGGACGAGGCGAGGCAGGGAAGACAGCGAGGTGTCAGTCTTGCGTCACTCGCGGTGGGAAACTAAATTAAAGCTTGGCGTGGACGTGTGGGACTGACTGACTGGTTAGGGAAACACAGGGTCTGGGCAAGTCCGGGCCCCCACTCACCTACCCATCCACCCACCCACCCTTGCTTGCCCGCTCTCTTCCTGCCCTCTCCCTCCGTCTGTCCCCCTCCCCAGGCCAGGACTTGTACGTAAACAATGTGAGATGGTAAATGTGTGTGTGTGTGTGTGTGTGTGTGTGTGTGTGTGTGTGTGTGTGTGTGTGTGTGTGTGTGTGTGTGTGTGTGTGTGTGTGTTGTTGTTGCAGAGTACAACAAAATCAGGAAACTAAAACATGAAAATAAAAAAAAGTAATAAAGAAGCCTAATGGAAAAATATAATAACAACAATGTATAATAATAATAATAAGAGAGAGAGAGAGAGAGAGAGAGAGAGAGAGAGAGAGAGAGAGAGAGAGAGAGAGAGAGAGAGAGAGAGAGAGAGAGAGAGAGAGAGAGAGACACGAGTCGAGCCGAGGAAAATGACATGAACGAAAGTTACAGCACAACCTTGAACGATTTTTTCTTATTTTCTCTTTTTCTTGTTATTCTTATTACTCATTTCTAGTGTCTTTGTGTGTGTGTGTGTGTGTGTGTGTGTGTGTGTGTGTGTGTTTGAGGTGTTAACCATAATTGAAGAATAATTAAAACATTAATCAATAATAATCATACTACTGATAACTATGTCGACAACAACAGCAACAACAACAACAACAACAACAACAACAACATCATCAACAGGTACAGGAAGAACAGGAGGAGGAAGAGGAGAATGGAGAAGGAGAAATATACGAGACAAATACAAAAAGAAAGGGATAAAATAAAGGCAGCGAAATTTCGTTAACAATAACAACAAACAAAAATATTTCACACTAATTCCTCTCTTAACAAAATTTGAAGGAGAGGAGCAATGCGTGGGGAGAGGGAGGAAGGTGGGAGGGGGAAAGGGAAAGGGTAGGGGGAGGGAGAGGGAGAGGAGAGGGAGAGGGAGAGGGAGAGGGAAAGGGAGAGGGAGAGGGAGAAGGGAAGGGGAAGGCAAATCTGCTAAAGAGACGAAGGGCATTAGAGTGAGGGGATGTGAGAGTGAGAGAGGAAGGAGGAAAGAAAAGGAAGAGGAGAGAAAAGAAAAGCTACGTTTGGTGAGGGAAAAGAGGAGGAGGAGGAGGAGGAGAAAGAGAGTGGTAATGGTGATGGCTTTGGAGAAGAAAAGGGTGAGGATGAGGGAGAGATAGAGATAGATATGGTGGTGGTGGTGGTGGTGGTGGTGGTGGTGGCGGCACGATGGTGACGATGGTGGTGGTGGTGGTGAAGGGGTGGGGGATAGCAAGGTCATGACTCCACAAGTAGCCTCTGCCCTAGGTCATGCTCCCTTCTCCTTCTCCTCCCCTCCCCTCCCGAACATTAGCACCTGGAATTCTCCCAAGCAAGGTCGGTAAATATTGAAAGTCTCTCGTGAAAACTTAAATTCTGACTTTTCATTTAATTTTTCCTTTATTTTCTATTTTTATCCGTTGTTGTTTTTTTTCCTTAGCAAAAAAAAAAAAAAAAAAACATCATCATCAGCAGTAGCAGCACAAACAAACAAAAACACCAACAGTCAGCTAATTAGTCAGTCAATCAGTCATTCAGTCAATCACCATTCACTCAAAGCAAGATAGTTACATTTCTCGGATTACATTCTTATTCTTTGCTTCCTTTTTCTTTCGTTTATACTTTCATTTACGGAGGCGAGGGAGGGGCGGGGAGAGCGCCAGGTAACATACGCCTCACCTGCCAGTCTGCGCACCTACCATTCCCAACACCTGTCGATTTACCTGCACCACATCTCCGCCACCTTCCAAACCGGCCCTTCTGCGTGTGCTCCACTTCCTCCCCAACACTGTGCCCCTTCCCCAAGCCACCACACCTTCCACCTGCACCACTCCCCTCACCTGAGGAAGAGGGAGTGGGAGGAAGGGTGGGGAGAGAGCGGGTCAGGGCTACAAGAGGGCACCAAAGACTCCTGCCGAAGCGAGAGCAACAGGTGTACTAGTCACGAGTCTCACAAGACAACGACATGACCAAGATGGAGGTGCCCGGCCCGCTGGTGCCCGTGTTTGTGACCTCGCCAGGGAAGGAGGGACGACAGGGAAGGCTGGCGCGAGGGAAGGGGAAGAGATGGTGGCGGTGGTGGTGGTGGTGGATGGGTGGATGAGGGAGGGAGGGGAGAAGCGAGGCTTCTTTCTGAAAGTGTTACCGCCACTCCATGTTCCTCCCCCTCCCCCGGGCCACCAGCTGGGCGGCCGTTGTCTTGTGCTGAAATATGCCTGCACGTGAGGCAGCCCCGCCAGCCACTCGACCACGGCGTGACTTGCCCGCGTGTCACTGGTGGTGTCCAGCCGCCACCACCGCCCTGCCAAGGCTCGAGACACCTCCATCCCGCCGGGGAGCAGCGGCTGTCAGCTGCACACGCCATCATGTACGTGCCAAGAGCCAACACACAGCCTGCCTCGTGCACCAAGAAGCCGCAGGTGCAATACATCATCCTATAAATTGCTCCGCGCCCCACCCCGAGCAGCTGTTTTAAAGGGCACGACTGACCCGTACATCAGGAGGCACCGCAGGGCTGGGGCGGGGCCGGGGGTGAGAGGGCAGGGGAGGGGCTCGGTGGGATGAAGAGTGGCGAGCGTTGCGGAGAGTGCCACCCGATGGAAAGGCTGCCGATACCACCAGTGCCGCCGCTTGGCCCACCTGCACCTTACCGGCAGCCCAGCGGCACCCCGGGGCGGCCCCAGGCTGTCACACCCCGCCACGGGGATCGTCCGGGTGTTAATAACAAGGATGAGCCCTTACGCCTCGCTGGCTCGGGGATTATGGTCAATTAATAATTATCGAGTGTGAATGGAGGGACCAGCGCGGCCTCGTTAGGTGCCGTGCTGCGGGGTACTCACTGTGCGGGTCAGTATTGTTCTCGATGAAGCTGACGGTGCCGTCGGTGGCCAGCTTCAGGAAGCTGTTGGAGTTCTCGCTGTACAGCTGGTGACGAAGTTTGTGGTGGTGACTGAAATTCCTAGTGATGTTGGAAGGCGTGCTGCGGGGCTGCCTGGCCATCATGCTGGGGTCCGGCGCCGTGATCCCGGGGGGGTCCGTGGGCCCAGCCACCAGGGGCGGCAGCACCTGCCTGTCCAGCGGTGGAGGTGCTGCCTCGCTCGCAGGCGGCGGGGGGCGGTGCGCCCGGGGGACCCAGGATGCCTCGCCTTCCAAGTGATGCCGGTGCCTCGGCGGGTGATGTGAGGGGTAGGGCGATGCCCCTGGGGCCCCGGGCGTGGTGCTGAGGGCGGCGGGGGCTGGCGCGCCGCCCGCCAGCAGCAGAAGGACTCCGAGGAGGCAGCCGCGACCCGCCCACCACCCAGGGCACATGTCCAGCGTGCTGGGGCGGCCCGACTAGTGGGACCCAAGGCTCTGGGGGCCACACGGGAGCCGCCACATGGCTCTACACCTGACCACTAATCACTCCACTCTCTGCCCTACTCCACACCACCGACAACATGATCCTGCTGAGTGCGCCGTCCCGTGTTCGCGCCGCAGCTGCACACCAACGACTGGCCGCCCTCTGCCGCCCCGCCCGGCCCCCGCCACTCACCCGCGGACCCCGCCAATCCCGGCACCACAACCTTGGGGGGCGTGTCCGGCCGCCTCCCGCCCACTGGCCAGCACCTCCCCTCGCTGCAAACTCTTCGCTGCCCTTCCTACAAACGCCAACATAAAGGGTGCCAACAAGGACCCACGGGAGAGTCCTGAGGTTCTCCAGACGGCATGCAAGTCTTCTGTGTGGCGGCCGAGAGGGTGACGGGGGAAAGGGGAGGGGGGCTTGGCGGCGGAGCACGTGGTGTGCATGTCAAGCGGCATCCTGCGGCCCCCTCGCCACCAACCCCCTCCCCCCCGTTGTGAATGGACGTGGCCATCTTCCATCCCCATTTACCTCTCTCACTCTTATTTTCCTGATCAATGTCCCGCCTTCCTGCCTCCCGCCGCCTGCCACCCGCCACCCTCGCCGCGGCCATCACGGCACCGCACACCTGCACACCACCTGGCACCCTCATCCCCTCGCCCCCTCACCTCCGCCCTCTGGCACCCTGCTCACCTGCTGCTGCGGCCGGCTACTACCACCACCTCCTCCATGCCCTACCTGTCACCCAACCGCCCCACCATACCGCCACACCACCACACCACCACACCTGCTACACCCGCCGCCCTCATCCACCTAGCCACACCTGACGCCGAGCTGATAAACACAGATAAACACAAACTTCATCAAGACAACGGGTGGAGAGAGAGAGAGAGAGAGAGAGAGAGAGAGAGAGAGAGAGAGAGAGAGAGAATATGAGAATCAGCATAATAAATCAACTTCGGAGCTCAGGAGGAACTAAAATAAAGCGGCGATGCGTGAGGAAGGATTTTTGGGGCTGGACAACATGACAAGACGGGGAGAGAAGGGGAGGAGGGACGAGTGGGGACGAGTCGG
>NC_059302.1:28254918-28332418 GCF_017591435.1 Portunus trituberculatus
TGATGATGAGGAGGAGGAGGAGGAGGAGGAGGAGGAGGAGGAGGAAGAGGAAGAGGAAGAGGAAGAGGAAGAGGAGGAAGTAATAAAATAAAAAATATAATACATTCATGATAAATGGAAGAAAGCATAAAACTGGAATTAATGAATAAAGAAAGAAAAAAAGAAAAAAAGGAAGAAAGGAAAAAAGAAAGAAAGAAAAAAAAAAGAAAGAAAGAAAGGAAGAGAGAAGAAGGAAGGAAGGAAGGAAGGAAGGAAGGAAGGATGGAGAAATAGGCGGATGACATGATATAAGATAAGAGATAATCACATACTGTTAAATTCTTCTGGCTTAACATTATATTTGGAAAGAAAAGCACAGATGGAGGAGGAGGAAGAGCGGGAGGAGGAGGAGGAGGAGGAGGAGGAGGAGGAGGAGGAGGAGGAGGAGGAGGAGGAGGAGGAGGAGGAGGAGGAGGAGGAGGAGGAGACAGAAAGAACGAATAGCAGCAGACGTGTTAGTTCTTACAGGTCTGTTAAATTATTTACTATACTGTGAGTGGAGAAAGATATCAAGGAGGAGGAGGAAGAGGAGGAGGGAGAGGGAGAGGAAGAGGAAGAGGAAGAGGGAGAGGGAGAGGAAGAGGAGGAGGAGAAGAAGGTAATATATTCTGAACAATAAAAAAAATAGGTAAGAAAAAAGAAACGATATAGTGAAGTAATTCCAAACGTTTATCTTTTTATTCTTTACTATTCTCTCTCTCTCTCTCTCTCTCTCTCTCTCTCTCTCTCTCTCTCTCTCACACACACTGTCATCTATTGTACATCATCATTATTGTGGGCAAAGAAACGATTACAAAGCTGAAAGTTGCTTCTATTCATACCTTCCCTCGCCACTCCCTTCTGTCCCTCTCTTGATACCCCATTCCCCCTTCCCCACCCTCTCTCTCTCTCTCTCTCTCTCTCTCTCTCTCTCTCTCTCTCTCTCTCTCTCTCACGTGTTTGCAATTTCTCACTACACTCTTAAATACTTCCATTCTTCCTTTTTCATCTCTCTCTCTCTCTCTCTCTCTCTCTCTCTCTCTCTCTCTCTCTCTCTCTCTCTCTCAATTCATAACTGGTCGTTTGCAAAGATTCTTCCCCCCCTTCTCTCTCTCTCTCTCTCTCTCTCTCTCTCTCTCTCTCTCTCTCTCTCTCTCTCTCTCTCTCTCTTCAAACAGCACAAAGGGATGAGAGGCGCCTGACACACGAGAAAGTGTCCATTTATGTGCCCATAGCCCTCCTTATCTCAGTTCCTGTGGACGTGGCTGGCTTCCCTGAGTTAATATTTTGACCACCACGCTGTTTTCTCTACGACGCATCTGCCGCTCCCTTCCCCTCCCAGCCCTACCAGCCACACCCCCTCAAACCTCTCCCCCAACCCAAAACATCCCTCTTCATTCCCACTCCTCTTGTCTATATTTTGGTCTGTTATCTATATTTCTTATTTTTTTCTCTCTCTCTCTCTCTCTCTCTCTCTCTCTCTCTCTCTCTCTCCCCTTCTTTTTTCCTATTCTTTTTTTTCCAAGGATGCTTTCGTGATTCTGGTGCAATTCCGCATCAGTTGGTAAAAAAGAAGAAACAAACTGCAACATTGATCATCTTCCTGATCTTATCAAGGTACAGAGTGAGAGAGAGAGAGAGAGAGAGAGAGAGAGAGAGAGAGAGAGAGAGAGAGAGAGAGAGAGAGAGAGAGAGAGAGAGAGAGAGAGAGAGAGAGAGAGAGAGAGAGAGAGAGAGAGAGAGAGAATGAGAAGAATGAGAGAGAGAGAGAGAGAGAGAGAGAGAGAGAGAGAGAGAGAGAGAGAGAGAGAGAGAGAGAGAGAGAGAGAGAGAGAGAGAGAGAGAGAGAGAGAGAGAGAGAGAAGTATTTCACTACTTCTACTACTACTACTACTACTACTACTACTACTACTACTACTACTATACGCTAGTCTGTCTATTCTAAACTGGTCTGAGAAAGTAGACATTTGAGTTACTGTTCAAAATACACTGTCGCTCAGCGGTTCTCAAACTCTTCAAACTTAGGGAATCCTGTCGCACTTCTTGTATTGGGCGGAACACCAAAAAAAACCTTCATTCAATACAGGCAGAACCGCCCCACACGTTATTACAGGCGGTAAGTTGACGTGGACTTCATGTAGTCACTCAGTCTCTCTCTCTCTCTCTCTCTCTCTCTCTCTACTAAAATGTATATGATTTCATCGTTTTCATATTCAAATTTATCCATTCCTGTTCGTATTACTAAATAAAAGTAAGGTTTTGTCAAACACATATAGATTTTTGCAATGGAACCCTTGAAAGGTCTTCGCGGAGCCCTGGGATTCCGTGGAACACAGTATGAGAATCACTGCTGTAGCTTATTGATGATATAATTCACTTTAACTGTATAATACTTGTTTTCTGTTGATCAGCACAATAATCACAAGGATTGACTACTGTTTTCAAGATATGACAACGGGCATTGTCATCCCAGACACAGACCCAGCGGCCAGTTAAGAATAGACATACTATTACTGTTACTACTACTACTACTACTACTACTACTACTACTACTACTACTACTACTACTACTATTACTACAACTACAACTACTACAACTACAACAACTACTACTACAACTACAACTACTACTACTACTACTACTACTACTACTACTACTACTACAATAACAAGAATGAGAACAAGAAAAGAAAAAAATAATAAAATTGAAACTTGCATCCCTGTTGCCTTAGACTTGCAACATTACAATCCTTTCCTTGCCATCCTGATCTGCTTCCTCGGTAACAGCTATGCACGAGGCCGAGACAACGCGACATCTGAGCACAGACTGGTATGCTCCAAGGGGAAAGTTGACAATAGAACGTGTAGTCGAGGGGGATAGAAACCAATTTTTCCCATTCATTTCAGGGGGAGTTACATTTTTTCCTTGGACCTCCTTTTCCCTTTTTTTTTAATGTTTTTTAGCTGCCTTTCACCAGATTCTTTTACATGAAACAACAATAACAAAACAACAACAACAACAACAACAACAACAACAACGCATACCAGAAACTTATCATCGTATTATCACTGAAACAACAATAATCGATGTTGTTACAAGAATACAAATCTTTTCCTAATCATCATAACGTAATGGCTCACATGAAACAAAGTACAACTAACAAATATAGAATAACCAACGCACAAACACACACACTCACTCACTCACACACACACACACACACACACGGTAACGTCTGGCTGTCTCGTCAGAGACTGCAGGAGATCAAACAGTGAATTACACACACACACACACACACACACACACACACACACACACACACACACACACACACACACACACACAATAGATAAGCAGATAGACCACTCCATCATAGCACAAAAGAAAGCAATACAAAATATCAACTAATCGTAAGACAGCTCAGAACCATTAGCGCATCAGTGAGCAATGTCTGTTTACAGCTTAGGATTGCCCCGTCACGCCAGTTTACAGAGACAGTGTGTGCTGTGTATTATCAGATGCTAAGCTTACAACTGCATATTATCTGTTTCACACGTTGACATCATGAATCTCAGGCTGTTGTGCTTCATGACTTAAGCGATGAGTTCCCAGTGATCAACACCACTAGCAGCAGCCATCACAAGAGGTAACCGTCCCAAGGCTAATACAAGACATGTCCTTCCTTAATTCATCGCTCCCTACTGTACTCTGAATCTACCCTGAATTTTCAAGTGTTTCTGTGGTGGTTACGGCAGAGAATTACAGTATCATCTTGGTATTTCCCTCTGTATCTTACAACGGAGATGAAGATATCATTATTGAGAATTACGCTCGTCTCATACAGGGCATTATAATTTTGGAATAGCATTGTGTAGAGTTCATTAACATCACAATTCAATATCGAGTAACAAGTTGAGAGATTGCATGCACCAGATGGTTCGGAGGTTGTGACGGTGATAATGTTCGTACAATTAAGAAGAATCCTGTTGAATCCTGTTACTATCCACACAAGAGGTGCACAAAAAAGGGAGGGCAGAGGAAGAGGAAGAAGAGTCGCATCCGCCATAGTGAGGTGGGGGTAATTTCTGAAAACTGACGAACAAAAACAACACGAAAATATTTACATCCTGATTATCCTTATTCTAAGAAACCAGAAAACGGTAAACACAAGGAGCTACTTACCCTTCCCTCGCGCAGCTAGTGTCAGTCATTCCCCCGTGGGCCCCACGGCTCAGTGTTGATGGAGACGCTCCTTACAAGACCATTTTCTGAATCCACTTGCCACTATAGACACTTTCTATCACATTAGTTACCTTATATATACTTTCTTTACAGTGTCACAAATATGTATTTTCTTCTAGTTTCCTTTTTTTTCATATTTTTTTTTTCTTAGGTAGGTATGGCGGATATATTAGCTTTTTTTTTTTCACTTGGCACCATCAATAGACTTTTTTTCCCCCATTTAACGCCTCTTGTAACATTTTCTTGGTTTTATTTTACGAATATACTTGCAAGGGAATAACCCATTTTTTTATTATTTTTTTTATTTTACTCTTTCATACATTTAGATTTCTTCCTTTTTTTCTTTCTCTCTCTCTCTTTCTCTCTTTTTCACTTGGTACTACAAATTCACTTCCTTCATTTGACATCACAATACACTTATTTATTTTTTTCTATTATTTTTTTTTCTTTCTTTATCTCTTCTCTTCACACCATAAAAAAAAAAAAAAAATCATCCCAAGGTACTGTATTCTTCGGTCGATAACAGCAGACTCACAAAGTAGCTTGATTTGGCACTTTTGCGACATATTTTCTTGATTTTACTCACTTGGCATTTTAGCTTCACTTTCATTCACTTGGCACTATAAACACAAATCACATTTCACGACGAACAAGACTCACAATACACAACAGACAAGAGATAACGATAACGCGTCGCACTTCTCATATAGAACACATAATTATTCATTACTACTTTATCTGCAACCCCAAAAAAATACAAGGCAAGCTGCTTCTCTAACTTGCCCAACAACAAAAGCAAATCGCCAAACACTCCCAAGTATCGTTTTCCCTTGGGGTGTTTGAGGCCACAGTCTGTCAGCACGGCACACAGCTGGCCCATGTAAACAGAGGAGGCCCCGGGTAGCCTTCCTGGAATATTCCTTTTGCTATACTGTTCTCAGAAGATCCGCAATACCCATTTTTCAGGGTTTGTGTTTCTTTTGTTTACCGCGGTTCTGGGTAAGTTTGGTTTTAGTTGTCAAGGTTCCTACACTGCCTAGAGCAGTGGTTCTTAACCCCTGGGTCGTGATCCAAAGTTGGGTCGCCAGGCCATTTTATTGGGTCGCTAAGGGTTTGCAGAAAATAATTATTTTCCCACTACAAATATATTATAATTATATATTGTAATAATTAAAAATCATGATGCATTGTTTTAGGATTCTAAGTAGACCATGATTAAATAAAAACTCCAAGCAGTAAATTTATTTGAAGTGTAAAGAATCTCCCATACCCAACAAGACATCTGCCTTATAAACGTAATCGTTGGCGGAGGTGGAGGGTGTATAGGAGGGAGCAGAGTGGAGGACAATTTATATATCTATGTAGGCTTGGGTCGCAATGGTTGATTTGTGCAAGATTTTGGGTCGCTGCCAAAAAAGGTTAAGAACCACTGGCCTAGAGCCATGAAGACTACTTGTTGCTTACACCTGCAGTACATATAGTTCGCTGCTATCACTGTTTAGTGTTCACTGCCTTTTTTATAGCATCGTTTACCTAATAACTTTTCGGATACATTCTAAGAATTACTTATAAGGTGTTACACAAATAATATTGAAAAAAATAGGTAGACTCCATATAAAAATCACTTCAACCAGCACATTTGTTACGAGGACATTTTTTGTGACCGTTTTATTATTAATATAATTATTTTTACCTATGCTTTAGTAACCCTGCTAGTATAAATACTGTATTTGGTTATGTGGAGTTGTGGACCTACTAATCAAATACGCTGTAACAGTATTAGCAGTATTAGCAGATATACGCTTCAACTCTCTCTCTCTCGTACCATCTAAACTTCGGGACAACTAACTTTCCCGCAATTCTACAGCCACTACACAGTCGTAAGCAGTACAAGACACTAGGCAATGTGCAGTACGTTAAGACCTCTGACAGCCGTACGAGCCACACATATGAACCTGGATAACACCTGACATCTCTACAGTTCGAGAAAAGACAGGTTTTATAACAACACTGACATCATTTATGAATAAACACGTATGGCCTTGGAGTGCAACAGAGAGCCGACACCTGCTGGGAGAACAATACACGAGCGACAGGTGAGCAGGTGAAGATCATTAACACCTCAATGTATACTTATGATTGCAAGTATTGATTTAGGATACTGTATTTCCCCGCCTCGAAGTAAATCACTGTCAGAAAATAAGTTAATGAAATTGAATGTAAGGTAATAGAGGCAAAGTCAAGTATTGTAATGGTATGAGTACATAATTGTGTGTCTTGTAGTTACTTTACTCATGCATTACTGATGTCTTAGTTTCTTGAAGTGAAGGATTCGTTAGGTTAGGCTCTAATGTAACCTGCTGCTGTGTTGGAAGCCACTATTTGATTAGTTATTCTGCAGCGAAGAGTTAAAATTTTACAAAGTAACACATAACAATGCCTTCTGTCCCTTCCACACCAGTTCACCCTTTCCCAACACCAGCAAGCTTGAAGACCGGGATTTTTGGGTGGAGAAATTCAAATTAGACCAAATCTTGCAATCCTAAAAAAAAAAAAAACTCTAACAGGTTATATATGTCTCAATTAAAAAAAACTCTAAGAGGTTATATATGTCTCAATTAGAAAAAATCCCTAAAATACTGGTAAAAGTAAACCTAACCCAAACAAACTAAATCTAATCGCTAACCTAATGTAGTGGTGGGGTCTCGTTCCCTTTTGAGTGCCCCACTGATCAGTTATAAATCCAGAATTGACTGACAAGGAACAATACTTATATGTACCAAAGGGGAAGGAGGTGGAGGAGTGAAAAGTCTAGCAAGCCAAGGTTACTATCAGAACAGCAGTCTCCCATGATGGAAACAGCATATCTACTGAGAGATGTCTGACCAGCTTACGCCACATACACCCATGGATGAGTGGGCAAAGAATGTATATCTAACTATAATTGAGAAACCGTGAATGCTTGTCAATGCAAGATGTATATTGAACAGTGTCACATACATACAGTGTAAATAGCATATGAAAAAGCAAAAAAACTATAGAACATGATTTTTAGCTTGTGAGTCAATTCAATTTTCAAAGTACAGTTTATATAGTTACAAACTCACCAGTCTTGACAGTGCTGGGTGGATCTCTCAGAAGTGTTGTTTTTTCACATTATCTTTACACTAGCTATAGTGAGTGTAGTGATACCCTACTAAAAGACACCAATTTAAGATGCATAACTACTTATGAAAATCAGACAGCAAACTTTGGTGATAGTCATGACATATAGTTTATAAATCATTGCTCTAGGCCCACAGAAACTACTGAAAGTATTTTTACATATAAACTGTAGTTTATAAAATATTTTTGTGAAATAAAAGCAGCATCCACATGCACTCAACTTTTTTAGTCAATAATCTTCATTCAAAGCATTTAATAATTTCCACGAGCACACTATAGGACACCTTCACCCCATACTGAGTGGAGTTAAATAGATATGTGAATCTTGATAATGAGACAGAAGGAGACTGGGGATGTGCTTGTCACAAATCATTGTTAATTGTTCTGGTGTTAATGAGAAATGTTTTCCATTTCTTTCTTAGTTGTGAAAACAACGCACCATGGAGTTCGCTATTGGTGCTGTGGCAGCCTGTGGGGCATGCCTCATGTCTAATCCGATGGATGTCCTCAAGACACGCATGCAGCTACAGGGGGAGCTGAGGGCACGAGGACACTATGTAGTTGTGTACAAGAATATTTTTCATGCTGCATATGCTGTTGCCAAGGTAAGTGATCTGACTGATGATTGAGAATATTTTCCTAGTGACTTACAAAATACTGATTTGGCAAAATCCTTATGTCATAATGATTATTTGTCATCTGGTATCTTGAAATTTCCTAAATCCCTTTTTTTTTTTTTTTTTTTGTCTGGTTGTTTATTTGGAGTTTTGAGTAGCAGTTCATTGCTAAAATTGAATCACAATGAGTTGTATTATTTTTATGTAGTTTTTCTAATATTTTCTTTAATTACATCTGTCCACAGGCTGATGGAATCCTTGGACTCCAGAAGGGATTGGCACCAGCCCTCTTTTATCAAGTGGTGATGAATGGCATAAGATTCGGACTCTACAGGAGAGTCCTCGATTCAGGAGTGATATCCCGGGATGACGGCAGCGTGTCTCCTCTGGGATGTGTAGTGGCAGGAGCAGGTGTCGGTGTCATTGGTGGCTTCATTGGCAGCCCTTTGTACCTGGTGAGTGGCTACATTGTTGCAGGAGACATTTAATGCTTTCCCTTAATACTACACTGTGTGGAGAAAAGTAGAAAAATACATAATGTAATTATATATTTGAAAAGATACTTTCTTTGTCATTCATTTGTGTGTGTGTGTGTGTGTGTGTGTGTGTGTGTGTGTGTGTGTGTGTGTGTGTGTGTGTGTGTGTGTGTGTTTTACCTAGTTGTATTTACCTAGTTGTATTGTACAGGGTTCAAGAGGGGCTCATAGTGTCCTGTCTCCATGTGTCCATTTATCTAATTTTTCTTTAAAGTTATGCACATTATGTGCTGTAACAACATTATTCAATGCATTTCATTTTTTCCACCTTTCTGTGTGGAAAACTGTATTTTCCAATATCCTTCACACACTGCCTCATCCTGATCTTTACATGTCCTCTTGTCCTTCCATCTTCTTCTGTCACCAGCACCAGGTCTTCCTTGTCTATCTTTTCAGTGCCATTGACTATCTTGTACTTTGTTATTAGGTCCCCACGTTCTCTTCTATCTTGTAAGGTTGGTAGTCCCATTTCCTTCAGTCATTTTTCATGTGTTAGATTCTTTAATTCTGGCATCATCTTTGTAGCAATCTTCTGTATCCTTTCCAATTTTCTTATATCTTCGTAGAGCTCAGAGACCACACCACTGGTGCATATCCCATCCTTGGACATATCATGCTTGTGATGATTTTTTTTCATCATATCTTTGTCCATGAATTGAAATGCCACTCTTATTATATTAGTCAATATTTTATATGATAATCCAAATATTTTGCTTATGTGTTTTTCAGGGCTCAGATTTTCCTGTATAATCATTCCCAGATCTTTCCCCTCTTTATTCTTCATTATTTGTTCCTCTCCCATCAAATAGTTCCATACTGGGCAGGGAGCATTTGATGAAAAGGAGAAACAATATGTTATTGCACAAGACTGGTTAATTAAATAAAAATTCCAATATAAAGAATAACTAATCTAAATCATATAACTTGCATGAACTTACTTTCAATTAATGAATTTTATCTTTCAGATAAAAATCCACTTGCAAACTCAAGCAGCAGATTCTATTGCAGTTGGCCATCAGCACAAACATCAGGGTTAGTTATTGTATTTTGCACACTCATTTGTTAGTTAAGTATTTGTAAAATATTATTAGCTCCCAACAAATGTCAAAGAAAATACAAAGGTGACATTTTTTTAATAGTGTAGCCAGGCATTATGCAGTAATTTATTTGAATGATTGCGGTGTTTGATACAGATTATTTTCATGATTCCCAGGAAATAAGTTCCACACACTAACAAGTGCTAGAGTGTTAGGAGCACAGTATTGGAGTGGTTCAATGTGAGTATAAGACAAAATACTTATTTTTTATGACCTCTTGCTATCAAACTAGCCATGAAGTAGGAGTCTTGTGCTGAAAATTTTGTGCACTTAAGATGTAACCTTGGAATTTCCTGCTTTGCACCATGATGACTATCAAGGCATGTGAAAAGTTTAAATTGATAGCTACTAAGAAATTTTGCATCATTCACAAATCTGAATTTTTAAACATTAAATTTTTCCTTTTAAAAAATTAGCATCAGGTTCCCACATGGTGAGGGTAACAAGGCATACATTTCCTGGCCAGGTGATAAAAGACTGCCACTCTTTATTGCTCATCATAAGAGGCAACTAAAAGGTATTCAGATGATATAGAGAGGAAAATTCAAAACAAAAGATTCCCTTGAGTTTCCCAAGCAAGTTTATATCACTTGCTCTCTGCAGCTTTACCATGCCTCTCAACACAAGGAGTTGTATTGCATCCTAATATCATAGTAACTGGAAAAAAAAAAAAAAAAAAAAAAAAAAAAGGAAGGAAGGAAGGGGTCATGTTTCACTAGTTTAACTTTGACTACTTCATTAAATACTTTTCAGTCATTTAGTGGATTTGAGAGCTTTCTTAATGCATCAGCCTCTCACACACACACACATTTCTCTTGTATGTCCAGCTATGGCTTGCTCTATTCATCTTTTTCCTAATGTGAAACCTGTATTATAGACTTTGTATGAACACTGCTTTATTCAGTTTTCATGTATGTTATATTATTATTATTATTATTATTATTATTATTATTATTATTTATTTATTTATTTATTTATTCATTTATTTATTTATTTATTTATTTATTTATTTGTTTTTTATTATTATCATTATTACAATTATAAGACATTTAATAACCTGGACATGTTCTTTTCAAGCCCTGCACTCCTTATTTTTATATCTTGCTTATTATTTTCATGTCATTTTTCCTATGCCTTTGCCTATTTATTTCTCTGGCTAGGATATAAATTACTCTGGTCTCTTCCAGTGAGCACCCTCCCCACACAAACACACACACTAAGGGATAGCAACCTTCTGTTCCTGCCAGATCACACACATACAAAGGAGTGCAAGAATGCTCCCCTTCCCATCTTGCCTGGTTACAAAATCACAGCTCCTGAACCTGTTCTTTGCTTGTGAATAGGGCTTGGAGGATTCAAGGTACCAGGTCCAAATGATAGCTCAGAAATATTTTTATTTGATTTTAGACAAGTATGCAATGAAATAATTGCATGGGATCAGATACACGTAACGAGCATACAGATCGCTCCACATCTTCCTCCATTATAGAATTGTAGCTTTGTAAGTTTAACAAGTTGCCTTTTAGTTATATCTACTTTCAGGTTTCTTGTCTGCTGTATATAGCATAAGTAGCAAGGAAGGCATTAGGGGCCTGTGGCGAGGGGCCTCTACCTCCATTCCTCGTGTAGGTGTTGGGTCTGCCTCCCAGCTCTTCACATTCTCCAAAAGCAAAGACTGGTTAGACCATTATGAGGTAAGTATTGCCCTGCTAGATGTACAGGTTGTCTGATAAACACATGGGTTTATCATCTGTGAAGGTTTTGATCCATAACCAGTGCTCACACAATGGCTTTATTTAGCATAAAGTATCTAGATTAATTATATCGTATTAGTTATTTGCTATTAGGTTTTAATAGTTATTTATTTATTTATTTTTCATTGGTCTATATAAATCTAGTGAAGTATAAAGGCTAGGTAAGCCACACACCTTGCTACTTGATGTTAGAGTACTACACATTCACAACACCTTGGCTTACATCTCATAGCTATTTTCTAACATATTAACTACATCTTCTTATCAAAGGAGATGCCGTTTAGGGATCTGAACTCCAAAAATCATGGTTGTTAGCAACATCCACTAACCATTGCACCACTGGGCTATGTTGGTGATAGTAGCAGTCACAGCACATCAGCAAGCCCAATGGAATAGAAGGGAGGACCTCATTCATTGGCCACTAGTTAAAGCTTCTGCCAGAACTTAGCAGCTCTTTAACTCTTGATTGAACTCATTTGAGGTGCCTCAGATTATATGAAGTCACCTTGATATGAATTACTTTCTTAAATTTCACTCTGGACTCCATGCACCAAATATTTATGATCATGTCTTTGTCTTTGCAGCTGTACTCCCGAGATAGCTGGCAGAGCACCTTCTTTGGAGCCATGACAAGTGGATTAGTCATTTCTACTTGCATGAGTCCTTTTGATGTCATAGCTACACGAATATATAACCAAGGTAATCTTACTAATATAACACCTACTTTTTTTCTTTTTATTATCAAAGAAATAAGTAATGTCTGCATTGTCATGACTAACTAGCTAAATCCCTGGTTATTATCCCTATTTAGTGACTTATTCTCTGGACTGGGAAAAACTAAGTGAGTAAGTAATCATAACTACTTTTTCATGATTGATAGACTAGTTTGTGCTTCCTCAGATAAGATGTAGTGTTAGTGAAATCTGGAGAATTGATGTGATGTAGAGGATGCTACACATCTGTAGTGATTTTTGTATATACTTGGTCTTATTTTTCATATTTTTGGGAGTTTGCTTTTCCTTGGGTTATAGTGCAGTAAGTTATAGTCACCTGTCACTGGCCCTTGATGGGATAAGATTTTAAAACAGGCAAGAGCAGCTGAGGAGAGTGTGAGAGATGCATAAACTGACAAGCTTCATTGTAATTTATTTGAGGATGAGAGAGAGAGAGAGAGAGAGAGAGAGAGAGAGAGAGAGAGAGAGAGAGAGAGAGAGAGAGAGAGAGAGAGAGAGAGAGTTGTAATTAAAAGTTTTCTAAGAGGATGAGCGAATGTTCTAGGTCTGAATTGCTGGGGTAGTTGTAAGCATAGAAAGGGAAAATTAGTGATGTGTATCTACATGGGAAGCTGAGGTTGGTGAGTGTGTGGATAGGATTGGATGAAAGATGTAAGTCAAGAAATGTGGAAGGAGGTGTAACTCTGATGTGTGACAAACTGAAAATCCATTAATTCATGACATACAATCAGAAGGCAATACGAATAGTGTGAGTGAAACCAGAGTAGTCCAAGTATGCCAGAGTTTGTTTGTGTGTATATGTATACTAGTAAACATTCAAAGATCAGGAATTTTTAGATTGATTCATTCAGAAATACTTGTCTGGTCACAATGAATTATGTGATCACAGCTTGTTCATTTTCTAGGGGTTGACAGCAAGGGACGAGGCATGCTTTACAGCGGCATCCTGGACTGTATTCTCAAGATTAGTAAAAGTGAGGGTCTTAGAGGCTTCTACAAAGGCTGGTCTGCTATTTACTTTAGGATTGGTCCTCACAGCTTCTTCAATTTGATCTTTTGGGACTTCTTGACTCGACTTCACAAAAAGGTATGAACAATGAATTATGATGGATGTTTGTAGCTTGAGTTTGACTCTGTACTCCCTGAGTCACAAAATAAGTTACTTGTGAGATAAATTTGAAACATTTGTACCAAACATATAAACTTCTACTCAGACTAGTAACTGTATGTGCAGCAAGGTTGTGTTGACTGTTTAGGAAAGGCACGGGCTTAGATTTTGGATATTCAGGAAGGCTTAACCTCTTGAAAGAATCATTCAAAATTCAATAAAGTATGTTAATAGTAAACAGTAACACTGCAAGGTTCTTAAGTTTTTTCAATATTTATTTATTCAATTAGCAATTAATGCAGGGATCATCTGTCTATGCAGCTGCCACAGCCAGCCAAGCCACTCCCAGTACTAATAAGCAAACTATGATATGTCAGTGAAATTATGTTCTGAAAAATTGTAGAAACACAAGATGATTACTCATCATCTCCATTAGTGGTAACACATGCCACATGCACAGCAACACAACAACAGATGAGTTTACATAAACAATGTCTTTCTTTGTTTCAACAATTTTTTAATGGCTAATTCTTTGATATTGTTATTATTGTTATTTTTATATCAATATCAAAGTTCAGCTTGGGAGAATGCTAACTGATGAGATGACCAAAAAAAGTAAGATAAAGCATAAAGATTTAGGGAAGTGGCAAGAACAGTGAGTGTACCTACAAGGAGAAGAGGAGTCAGCTTAGCCTGGGTCAGTTTTAAGTGAAGTACATATGCTGACAGTTTTTAATGGTCTGTTGTTGTTGTTTTTTTCCAGTATGAGAAAAAAGAATGAGAGGGCCACCTGCTGACAAACCAGCTTATCTATAATTGAAGAAAACATATTCCAGATTTTTTAAAGTGATAATAGATCATTCTGTTATTGATGAAACTTATTTATTCATAAAAGTATCATGAATACTGTATTGCCAAAAGTTCCTCATTATATCCTGATGGGTAGAAGTTTCTTACTTAAGGGAATTGGATGATGACTTCAAATAAAACAGACACAAGTGGGACCAAATGCATCTCAGAGATACACATTTTGTAATTTCACACAATATTTCAAGATTTCCCTCTTTCTAATTTATGGGTAGCTACTTACATTTCCCCATTTTCTCTATGAAGTTGCCTTTTTTCTAATGTATTCTCTCCCTGCTCTCCTCAGTAATCTGAGGAAAATATTTATTTTGCCCACACAAATGTCAGTTTTAACCAAAATACTGCTTAGATTGTTGAAAATTATTTACTTAAGTTATTAAAAACATTGAAGGCCAGTCTTCGTTATTTTAAATGCATCACCAATAGCATTGACAATAACTAGTATACTGTTCTCTGAGGAGTGAGATTTTGGGGATATTCACACAGAAAACTTAAATTCCTTCTTATTGCATTATTCATTTGAAACTAGCACTACTTACTCCTGAAGGAATGGCAGTTGTATTTACAATCTAATCAATCAAGACCACTAATGTAATGTACAAAAATGTAAGACTATCATTCCAATCAATAGGCAGGTCTTACCATTTCTACTAAGACAATTTTTTTTTTTTTTAATTGAGAGACTGAATAGATAACAGTGGACAACAAATGCAATGATGTGAATAAAAAATGTACACTTGTAAAATAGAATACAAAAGAAATTCTCATATGCATTTATGAAAGATAGTCAACCACACCAAAAATATTGTAAATAAATGTATATATAATGATATTCAGGCTCAAATTCTCTTCAGTTCTCAATGATATGGGCAATGGTTTATGTCAATATAGAAAAAAGTGGTGAATTTGCCAGAAATGTCATATTTTGGCACAGTTATGCAGTATTTATGTACATGAACCATATTAGGCTTAAAAGTTAAAATTACTTTATGTAAAGCAGGAAACAGCTGGAGTAGGTGAACAGTCCAATGCAATAAATGCAATGGGCAGAATGAAAGAAACCAATTATCCTTGTAATTTACTTACTACATGTATGTACTTTCCAGTGCACAAAATAATTTCTTATAATCCACTACTTACTGCTACCTTAATGTTCCACTTGTAAGAAAGTGTATGTGTATATAAAGAAGTTATTACTACTGTACTGTATTGTTCTGTACATGTGCATATATGAATATTTATATGGATATAGCTTCAGTTTGTAAAGGTTTTATATATTTTACAGAAGTTGTTAAATGTAAAACAAGGAACATTATATTCAGAGATGTAATGAATGTACATGTTGGACATCTCATAAGTAAAGTGAATTTAGGCATAATCTAATGTGTTTTATTTGAGACTTCCTGTGTTGATTCATCTAAATACAATTTTTCAGTGGTATTGACCATTCAATATTTCCTTTTCTTTATTCATTCTATGTGTGTGTGTGTGTGTGTGTGTGTGTGTGTGTGTGTGTGTGTGTGTGTGTGTGTGTATTTACCTAGTTTACCTACTTCTGTTTTGCAGGAAAAGAGCCATGCTTGTGCTGTCCTATCTCAATACCAATAGTCATTCAGTTTAGCCTTAAAGTCATGAATATTTCTTACTTGAACTACTGTTTGAACCAAATTGTTTCATATTTCTATACTTCTGTTTGGAAAACTCTATTTCTTAATATCTCTTCTACATGTCTTTCAATTTCAGGCCATGTCCCCTTGTATTTCTTGAGTTCCACACCAATAGGTCTTTGTCAACTTTGTCCATCCTCTTCCATGTCCTGTATATAGCAATTAGGTCTCCTCTGTTTTAATGTCAGAAGTTTTATATCATTAATCTAGATCTCTCAAACCTGGAACTTTTTTTTTTATGTTATGGCCTATAATGCCTGTGAGTATAGTATACTTGAAGAGTATATGTGGGAAGTGCTGTTCAGCTTCCGCCCATTATTGGCACAGGCAATTTTGTTTATAGTGGTGCCCATATCATCACCCAAGCGCATCTTGGGTGTAACCACCTAGAACCTTAGTATCATGGTGACATGTAGGTAACTTTAAACCACTCGACAAATGGCATAGCTTCAAAGCGGTATGTGGTGGGATTCGAACCTATGCTTGGACATCTGCCTGATCCCACGCTCACCACTTTATCCACTGCCTCTTACACCTCTTTGAATCCTTTCGATCTTCCTTATATCTTTCTAATTATGTGGTGACCATTTAAGTGCAGCATATTCTAGTTTAGGTTGAATTATGTATTCAATTAGTTTTTTCATAATTTCTTCTTATATATATAGGGGTGTGTGTGTGTGTTCAGTATTTGGGTACCCTGTATTCTTTTATTTATTTCCTTTGTTGTGTTCTAATTTGTATCTGCTCTGTATGCAAACACTGCCCTTCCGCCTCCACTCTCTCTCTCTTCTAATTTGTATCTGCTCTGTATGCAAACACTGTCCTTCCACCTCCACTCTCTCAGGTAACATAATAGTAATTACTTATCATAGTATTAACTTGGCAGTAATAACAGTAATAGTACTCTTGAAATAGTAACATCGCACACACATGAAAAACTGACCACACTGTCTCTTATCTTATTTTTACATTTCAATCACTAATGGCAAACTTCTCATGTCTAAATTAACTTGGTACTCACTCTCCTTTGCTCTTTCCTCCCTCCTCCCTGCATCCCGTCATAGTGCTAAATCCAAGTAGTTGACCAGATAATCACAATATTCTCAACACTGACGCAACCCAGCACTTGACCCACTAACGCTCTGCAGAACTGAAGATTAACCGACCTTTTACCTATATATGTTAATTCCTTCCTTTCTAAGTGTGGTGTGTGCCTGGTCTCAGGCCTATCCGAAGATCGGAAATAATGAGCTCTGAGCTCGTTGTCCGTGTGGTGTGCGGTCTGGCTGTCTCGGAAATAAGAGCTCTGCAGCAGATCAAACAGTGAAACACACACACACACACACACACACACACACACACACACACACACACACACACAGAGGAAAGGGAGGTTTGGCTTTAGGAAAGGGAGGTCATGTGTAACGAATCTACTGAGCTTTTATTCGAGAGTGGTTGACAAAATACAAGAGAGAGAGGGATGGATGGACTGTGTATATTTGGATTTGAAAAAAGTTTTTGACAAAGTACCTCAAATGAGACTGCTATGGAAATTAGAGATTTATGAAGGACTGAAGGGAAAATTGTTAAAATGGATGGAAAACTTTGAGATGGAGGGAGATGAGAACGGTAATAAGGGATGCAAAGTCGGACTGGTTGGTGGTGGAGAGTGGAGTCCCACAAGGTTCAGTGCTGGCACCAATACTTTTCCTTGTCTATATTAATGATATGCCAGAGGGAGTAAACAGTTATATTAATTTGTTTGCGGATGATGCGAAATTGTGTAGGTGTGTGAAGAGTGAAGAAGATTGTGAAATTTTACAGGCAGATCTGGATAGGATTTGGGAGTGGAGCAAGAGGTGGGAGATGGAATTTAATCTGAGCAAAAGTCATGTAATGGAGATGGGGAAGAGTGGAAGACGGCCAAGAGGGTCATATAAGATGGGTGAAGGAGTAGTGTTGAAAAAGGTGGAAAAGGAAAAGGATTTGGGAGTGATAATACAAGACCATGGGCAGTTTGAGGCTCATATTGACAAGATGTTTGGAGAAATATATAATTTGATTAGAAATATTGGATTAGCCTTTCATTATATGGATAAAGATATGATGAAGAAATTAATTAGTACTGTAATTAGACCAAGATTGGAATATGCTGGGGTGGTTTGGTCCCCTTATAAAAAGAAGCATATAAGGAAGTTGGAGAGATTGCAGAGAATGGCAACAAAAATGGTTCCGGAATTGGCAGAAATGACCTATGAGGAGAGATTAAAAGAAATGAATTTGCTTACCTTGGAACAAAGAAGAGAAAGAGGAGATTTAATACAGGTTTATAAACTGTTGAACGGTTTGGATGAAGTGGATAATGAGCAAATGATGTTGAGAGAGGAAAATTTAAACAGAACTACGAGATCGCATAGTAAAAAGATAGCCAAGGGAATATGCTTGAAAGATGTGAAGAAATATAGTTTCCCACAGAGATGTGTGGAGGTGTGGAATAGTCTGAGTGAGGAGGTGGTGTCAGCGAGGAGTGTGCATAGTTTTAAAGGAAAGTTGGATGTGTGTAGGTATGGAGACGGGGCCACAGGAGTATAATACCCAGGCCCTGTAAAATTACAACTAGGTGAATATAACTAGGTGAATACACACACACACACACACACACACACACACACACACACACACACACACGCAAAGTGCACAACAAAGCATAGATATCAACAAGAACAATGAATGGATGCCACGCAGGTCAAGGCGTTAATTAAGAGAATCCTTCAAAGGGAGGGTGGCGCACAAACTCCTCCAAAACGACACTCAGCACCATGTGATGGCAGACAACATCCAGCGGCAGACCCTAGGGCAGGAAGTATCACACAGTGGGGCACGACAGACAGTAGGACTCGATGGTTTTGTCACGGGGAGCGCGGCACAGGCGACACACATGGAAATGGGCTCACCCTCCACCCTGAGGGCAACCTGCCACGGCGGACGGTAGTCCAGCCGCAGGCGAGCTGAGACAACATTGTAGAAACAACCAATAGTCCTCGCTGACGGTACGTGCACTTGTGGTGGCAGACGGACTCATAATGGGTGATGGTTACACTACAGTTTCTCAGTATCCCGACGACGCTGCTAGGGCAGGAAGGCAGCAGAGCCGACCATGGAGAGGTAGCAAGGCAGGGAGAGAGGACGTCCATCACCTCGATGAGGGAGACGGCTGGCTTCTTTCGCCAGGCGGTCAACTGTGGCATTATAATGTACACCTACGTGAGAAGGAACTCAAGTAAGTTTTAGAGGCCACGGTCACTCATAAGGAACAAAACAACTAGGTTGCTGAACAACTGAAATGTGAGTTGGATTAACAGCAGAAAGAGACTAGAGAGGAGGCTTAGAGTCACAAATAACTTACAGTATTAACCCCTCGCTGATAAACGAGACTAACAGCATTCAGAATGGCATACAGTTCACACGATGTGGAACTGCAGCGGTTACGAAGCTGACGGCCGACTCAACCCCCAGGAGGTGACCGAAAGTTAGGCAAAAAGACAGCACCACCAGCTGCACCAACCGGCTGCAGCGATCCATTAGTGTAAAGGTGATGCGGAGCAATGATGGAGGATGTTACCTGTGCAACGTGTTCCAAAGCCAGTTGCAGTTGTAGAGGAGGCGAATCACACTTCATGGTGTTAATGAAGCTTACCACTGGCGACGGTAGCTTCCACGGTGGCGGGCCTGGGACCACGTCAGCTACAAGAACTTGTAGATTAAGGCCGTGTGAAGACAGGAAGAAACAAACATTTATAAGCCGATGACTTGAGAGAGGCAGAAGAGGGGGAACGGCCAGAGCAGGGCCGAGAGAAGCCTTGACCAACGCTGTGAAGACAGGAAGAAACAAACCTTATAAGCCGATGACTCGAGGGAAGAAGAGGTGGAACGCCCGGAGCAGGGCCGAGAGAAGCCTTGACCAACGTTGTGAAGTGTGGCGAGAGGTGAGGAAAATGGAGATACTTTACTGCAATTAGGCTCGTAACATTAGAATGAATCCTCTCCACCAAGGATGGGAGCCGTAATTCTCATTGCATGTTCATGCCGTAACTAACCAATAGCAACAATATTGAACGTAACTGATAAAAAAAATATATAATAATAACAGGAACAGCAAAAACAACGATGGTAATGATGTGGAAATGAACATTAGCAAGCACGGTGTCGGTGGTCGCGGGTCACTAGATTGTCCACACCGCCACTGCTTGGCAGGCGTCACCAGCACCTCCAGAAACAGGCCAACCATGCCCTTACCACCGCAATACTTCTAAAACCTGCAGAAGCGGGGAGGAGTCTCTTTTATAAAAGAGGAGGAGAAGGAAGGCAATATCGCTCAAATAAGGAAGATAAAAAAAAAAATAGATTAAAAAAGGCCAAGGAAAATGATAAACAATCTTGGACACTCGAAAAAGGATTAAGTTCTGCCACGTATGTGTTTATCTTAGTCGCTGTTGGTGCTTTCCCTCGTACATAATCTGTAATGTTACTCAAAGGAATTGAAGCTCTCTCTCTCTCTCTCTCTCTGAATTCAATTAAATTCATTTCAATTTCTTTTCTCTCTCTCCCTCTCTTTTGGAATTCAATTCAATTCATTTCAATTTCTCTCTCTCTCTCTCTCTCTCTCTCTCTCTTGGAATTCAATTCAATTCTTTTCAATTTCTATTCTCTCTCTCTCTCTCTCTCTCTCTCTCTCTCTCTCTCTCTCTCTCTCTCTCTCTCTCTCTCTCTCTCTCTCTCTCTCTCTCTCTCTGGAATTCAATTCAATTCATTTAAATCTCTCTCTCTCTCTCTCTCTCTCTCTCTCTCTCTCTCTCTCTCTCTCTCTCTCTCTCTCTCTCTCTCTCGTAGGAAGATGGAAATAGAGAGGCAGGCATGGAGTTCCAGAGTTTACCAGTGAAAGGTATGAATGACTGAGAATACTGATTAACTCTTGTATTAGAGGGTTGGACAGAATAGGGATGAGAGGAAGAAGAAAGCCTTGTGCAGCGGGGCCGCAGGAGGAGAGGAGTTAGCAAGATCAGTAGATAAGTTAGCATGAAAATAGCGATAAAGATAGAAGGAGATGCAACCTTTCGGCGGTGAGAAAGAGGCTGAAGACAGTCAGTCAGAGGAGGAGAGGTGATGAGACGAAAAGCTTTTGATTTCATCCTATCTAATAAAGCTGTATGAGTGGAACCCCCCAGACATGCGAAGAGTACTCCATACAAGGAACAAACCGAGGATATTCAGTGTGGAAGATGGAGACAGTTAATAATAATAATAATAATAATAATAATAATAATAATAATAATAATAATAAAACCTAATAATAATGATAATCCATAAGTAGTCCTAGATAAGTGTGTGTGTGTGTGTGTGTGTGTGTGTGTGTGTGAGAGAGAGAGAGAGAGAGAGAGAGAGAGAGAGAGAGAGAGAGAGAGAGAGAGAAAGCGAGTTCTAAGGCTTAGGGAAGGGACTATTGACATGAAAAAGTTCTCTCTCTCTCTCTCTCTCTCTCTCTCTCTCTCTCTCTCTTGGTGATGATATTGAGTATATACCACATCAACACAACAATCACCAAGGCAGTGTAAATAAGACGTCACCATTTCCAGGACGAGGACACAAGGCTTTTACGATGCACAAGGCCAGTGTATATTAAAACCACATGACCCTTTTCCCTGCTTCACTCGTCAGTAGGCTATGCATGAGGGCGCCTGCATGAGGTGAGCGAGAAAGCGCCCTTGTACATTTGTAGTCAGAAGTCTAGTAACCTTCTGCACTCACTTCCACTGTGCTTTTGTAATTTTCCTCAGTCTTGGTGCTCTTATTCCTACATAACAGTGTGTAGGTCTTGTCCTGATTGCTTTTACGAGACTCATACAAGTTACCAGGGTTTTCAAGTTTTTTTTACAAGTTATCAGGGTTTTCTAGGTTTTGTACAAGTTACCAGAGTTTTCTAGATCTTGTACAAGTTACCAAGGTTTTCAAGGTCTTTTACAAGTTATCCAGGTTTTCAAGCGTGTTTTGTGGTTTTTATGATGGTTCAACAAAACTCCACAACAAACACGGGAAAAAATGCGATAAAAAGCGAGTAAATAATTTCTAAGTAGCCCTAAATACAGTCGTGATGAGAGAACAATACAAGTTACCAAGGTTTTCAAGGGTGTTTTGGTTTAACAAAACTCCACAACAAACACGGGGGTGGGGGGAGGGGAGAAACGATGAAAAGCGAGTAAATAATCCAAGTAGCCTTAAATACAGTCGTGAAGAATACATTGAAGTACACAGCCGTAACTCTGAGTCACTGCTAGCAATGTTACACACAACCTACCATACATTTCAGCGGTGGACAAACGGTGTTTTTGCAGATATCTTCTAAACGAATCGTTGGATGAGTATGATATTTCAACACACTACCTTGAACATCCGTTCGTAATTTATGGTTAACATACTACATGTGCTATGTGAGGAGTTTACTCGTAAAAAATAACATAAAGCCGACGAATCATGTTGATGCATTCGAATGAAAGTGTGGCCCCCCCACACACCCACCCAAACCATTCCTAACCACTACTACGTCTCCCCCGTCTCGGAAGTTCTCGCCCTCTCCTCTCCCTAGCTCCTCGCCTCCCTCACTCCTGTGTCCCTCCCTACTTCTCCCACCACTGTATTTATACATTATAATGTTCTGTAAGTGTGTATGTATAGATATGATTATTAACGAGTATGGTACAATTTCATGAAGGCAAGAAGTGGTTCACGTTGATTATTACTGTACAACAGCACGTTTACGTGTAGTATATAGAAGAGCCATGTTTGCAGTCGTTATGGTCAACCATGTGAACCTGATGTGCTGGAATTACCTGTGACCTGGACCTTCTACTGTTAGGAAAAGTTGATACTCTTATTGCGTACTGTCTACCTATTGATCATAAAAAGTGGTCCAGTTTATATATAATATTATTTTATTGTTAGATACGTTGCTTATTATCCAGCTATACGGCCATTAACAGCGGAATTAGATATTGCTTTCACGGTCGTTTGACCCACTCTGGTTTTCATGTCCACATATACCAGCAATTGTATTAAATAATATAATTAATGTATGATATGTATGTACATACTGACGTATGTAACTATTATACCTATACGTATGTAATTACAATAGGGGGAAAAAAATCAAAGGTGGAAGGCTGATGGTGTGAATAGGGGGTGAAGAGGGAAGCGGGGAAGAGGGTCATGCGATACTGGGAAAGAGAAGGAGTGGTCTGGGGGTTCTTCAGGGTGGTGGTGGTGGTGGAGGGGTTAGACGAGTACCCCACACTCGTCCAATTCTGTATAACACCTTTGATATGATAACTGGATTTTTTTTTTTTTTTTTTTTTTTTTTACATTACAAGGGCACTGGCCAAGGGCAAACACAGTGTTGGAAAAAAAAAAAATCCCGCTGGTTGCCAGGCCCTGTTAAAAGAAAAGTAGAAAGAGAAAAAACAGAAAATTCTAAAAGGAGGGTCCAGTTAACGTAAGAGGTGTCTTGACACTCCTCTTTTGAAAGAGTTTAAGTCATAGGCAGGTGGAAATACAGACACAGGTAGAGAGTTCCAGAGTTTACCAGTGTAGGGAATGAAGGAGTGAAGATACTGGTTAACTCTTGCATTAGGAAGATGGACAGAATAGGGATGAGAAGAAGTAGAGAGTCTTGTGCAGCGAGGCCGCAGGAGGGGAAGGCATGCAGTTAGCAAGTTCAGAAGAGCAGACAGCATGAAAACAGCGGTAGAAGACAGATAAAGATGCAACATTGCGGCGGTGACTTAAAGAATCAAGACAGTCAGTTAGAGGAGAAGAGTTGATAAGACGAAAAGCTTTAGATTCCACCTTGTTTAGTAAAGCTGTGTGTGGATCCCCAGACATGAGAGCCATACTCCATACACGGGCGGATAAGGCCCTTGTACAGAGCAAGCAGCTGGGAGGGAGAGAAAATGGACGAAGACGCCATAGGACACCTAACTTCTTGGAAGCTGATTTAGCAAGAGTAGAGATGTGAAATTTCCAGTTTAGATTTTTAGTGAAGGATAGACCGAGTGTGTTTAATGTAGAGGAGAGGGGAAGTTGAGTGTTATTGAAGAAGAGAGGATAGTTGTCTGGAAGGTTATGTCGAGTAGATAGTTGTAGAAATTGAGTTTTTGAGGCATTGAACAAAACCAGGTTTTCTCTGCCCCAATCAGAAACAAGTGAAAGATCAGAAGTTAGGCGTCCTATAGCATCTCGCCTTGAGTCATTTAATTGTTGTTGGGTTGGGCGTCTGTTGAACGCTGTTGAATAATGCAGGGTGGTATCATCAGCATAGGAGTGGATAGGGCATTGAGTCAGATTTAGGAGATCATTGATGAATAATAGAAAGAGAGTGGGTGATAGGACAGAACCCTGTGGAACACCACTGTTGATAGTTTTAGGGGAAGAACAGTGACCGTCTACTACAGCAGCAATAGAACGATCGGAAAGGAAACTGGAGATGAAGGTACAGAGAGAAGGATAGAATCCGTAGGACGTAATATCACTCAGTAAACTCCTCACATAACACATAACACTGTAGTATGTTAACCATAATTTACGAACGGATGTTCAAGGTAGTGTGTTGAAATATCATACTCATCCAACGATTCGTTTAGGAGATATCTGCAAAAAAACACCGTTTGTCCACCGCTGAAATGTATAGTAGCATTAGCAAATCAGAGGAGTACTGTAGAGCCTGCGGGAAACCAGCACTTAAGGACGACGTGAATTAATAGGCTACCGTCACATATATATATTGATAAACACCGCACACGTACCTTCCTTCCTTCCTTCCTTCCTTCCTTCTATTTAAATATACACGACTCTCTCTCTCTCTCTCTCTCTCTCTCTCTCTCTCTCTCTCTCTTGTCCTTGTCTTTATTTTTGTTACTTAGTTTATAATTTTGTGTTGCTGTTCCTAATCGTTTATCATGTTCTTGATCTTGCTTTTCTTTATTTATTTTATTCCTTTCAATTTTTTTATTCTTAATCTTCATATCCACAACCCTAAAGTATCCATACAGAATCTCTCTCTCTCTCTCTCTCTCTCTCTCTCTCTCTCTCTCTCTCTCTCTCTCTCTCTCTCTCTCTCTCTCTCTCTTGCTTTTTTTTATTATATGCCTTTCAATTATTTACTTAATCTTCATGTCCACAACCCTAAAGTATCCATACAGAATCTCTCTCTCTCTCTCTCTCTCTCTCTCTCTCTCTCTCTCTCTCTCTCTCCCTCTCTCTCTCTCTTTCCGTGTGTCCTGTCATTAGTATAGGAGTGTGCAGACGGCCTGATACCATACGTCGGGAGGTTGTATAATGAAGCAGGAAGATCTTTTTATCCCCCACTTCACGGTCACTGTTCATTATTCTCAGTATTGTTGTCGCCGCAGAAAAACACATTATTTCTTACCGAGGCTCGTTAATGTGGCGCCAATTAGCTGTAATCACGTAATGAGTTGTTAGGTTTACGCAATGGCCTGGATTACGGAGGCTTAGAATGTGACTCCATAACCCGCACGTAAATGAACAAGGCTATCCAGTGTGGTTACTTGGTTTTGTGGGTGAAGGTAAGATTGAGGTGTATTTTCTGTTAAGTATCAACGAAGAACGCGAGGAGTGTACTACAAGAATGCGTTTATAGACAACACAAATAAATGAAGTTTATAAATATTGAAATACTGTACTGAAATTCAAACAGATAACAATTTTTTTACAGAATATAAATTAAATGATGCACAAACAGATGTCTACAAGTTACCAAGGCTATCCAGTGTGGTGATTTGGTTTTGTGGGTAGAGAAGATATGCTTAAGTTGTCTGTTTTGTAATGAAAAAAAAAAATAATAATAATAATAAATAAATAAATAAAACAGATGTCTACAAATTCCCAGTGTAGCAATTTGGTTTTATGGGTATAGAAGATATGATTAAGTTGTCTGTTTTGTAATAAAAATAACAACAACAACAACAACAACTTGCGAGTGGTACGGTACAAGATACGCTTATAGAAAAAAAAATAAGTAGTATATGTCAATGAAAGAATAAACTATAATTAAATAGAAAATAAAATCAAAAGACCATGCAAATTAAACGTTACACAGACAAAAGTATATCAAGCAAATAGAAAATATTACACACGTACTAACTAACGGGAAGCCATCACGTCAAGGTGGTCTAAACTGTTCTTATCTTACTTGAATCAAGGACACACCTGTACACCCTCCAGACAGCGAAAATAAGCTTTTAACACGCACACACCCAAGGAACATAATAAGACAATGTGTAGAACCTTTGTCCACATCTCTCCACAGCCACCTATCTGATCCCTGCACGGCTCATGAGATGGAGATGATTTCACTTCACCTTTTTAATCCACCATCAAACAAGTGCTGGGTGGAAAAAAAAAGTCACCCTTCTGATCCAGCGTTACGTATGTAAGTACCAAAATGAAGAGTCCAACCCTCTGATCCACCATTTCTCAATCACCGCGTGAAGAAAGCGTTATATCCTCCTTCAAAACAAAACTTACAAATTTGAGTATAGATTCATTTGAGCCTCCATAAGTTGTAATTTATTTATCTAATCTTATCATACTCTCTTATACTCCTCGACTTAAAAGTTTATTGTCTAACTTAAGTGTTCATATGTCTGTAACACAAAAGAAATACATTTCATGATACTATTAGTATTTTACTAGCACAACCAGCAGTAGCAGCAGATGCAGGCGCATTTTCTCTTATCAAATCTTCTCAAACTGATTGTCTTCAGTCTTTCTTCTCCACAATATGGTATCTCTTACCATGTTCCATCGCTATTTTCATGATAACTGCTCACCTGTTTTTCCTAACTGCGTGCATTCCCCCGCTGCACAAGGCCTGATACTTTATCACCACTATTCTGTCCACCTCACTAATGCAAGAGAATTAACCAATCTTCTCAATATTTCGTCATGTTTACTAGTAAATTGTGGAACTCTTTGCCTACTCCTATGTTTTCTTTTATTCATGACTTGAACCCCTTCAGGAGGGAGGAGGTTGCAAGACACATCACATAATTCAAGATAACCAACCCTATTCATTGTACTTTCTGGGGGTATTGCAACCTTAAATAAGCCCATTTTCACCTCAATCTCTCTACTGCCCTTAGCCAAAACTTCTCTCGCAAAAAAAAATAATAAATAAATAAAACAAAAATAAAGAAAGAAATAAATAAAATAAAGAAATAAATAAAAAAGATAAAAATAAAGAAATAAATAAATAAGTATATAGATAAATCGAACAAATGAACATGAAAATAAACAACAACTATCAGCACAACCAAAATGTAAGAAAAATACAATCACAATACAAACACTAAAAAGCAACGTCTCTCCAAGGCACACATGAAGGCACGCAGAACATATTTTCCTGGAAAGAAGTAGGCGCTACCCAGGTCAATGGGTCGCCGCGGGCATTGTAGCAGCAACAGCAGCAGCAGCAGTGAGTTGTTGTTGCGGCAAGGCTCGCCCAATGGTGCTCAGAGGAGGGTTGCGCCGGTCATTGCGGTCACGGGTAAACATTTTTTTCTTTTTTTATTCATGATCTTTCTTTCTTTTTTTTCTTGTTAATTTTTTTTTTTTATGTACCTGCTTACTGGTCTTGTAGGTTTTATATTGAAATAAGTGAGTTGGTTAAGTGGTTAAGCAGTTACTGAATTAATCAATTAGTGAGTGAGTGAGTAAACCATCAGTCAGTGGATTAGAAAATGAGTGATGTTGGAAGGACACAATGGAACATTCAAGCAGCAGGTGAAGCAATGACAGCCTAATAGCGACGCCCTCTGCTGGGATGCTAAGACGCGCGAGGAGGACAGGTAAGTCAATGTGTATATGATGACGAAACGGTGAAAACTCAGGCCAGGCAACCACACCGTGGTGAAAATATCCAGCGCCGGGGCATTGCTACCATCATACTTTTTCCCCGTGTTGAAAGACAAGTTTCCATGATGACTGCCGGAACGCGAATAATGACTCGAGATAATTCCGGTGATATTATACGTTTAACTCTTAGAAAGTTCTTTGTTACATAATCTAGACTTTCCACGCTTCGCCTCCTATCCTGTGTAGCTCATCTGAACCTGCAGTGCGGGGCGGAGGACAGCCGTCTGGGCACCTTGGGTATCCTTACAGGCGGTAAATATTACCCCAGAGAAAGCAGCTCTCCCGCCCGCCAGGCGCTGCCGTAACCTTCACCCTGACGCGTAGCGGTGACTCCTGCTGGTCACCTTGCGCTCACCTTAACCATGCGAGACGTGCTGTTGTCAAAGCTATACGGCATTGCCTAAGAAAATTAATTTATGATTAAACAGGAACAATGAATAAGATTAAAAAAAAAAGAGCTTATTCATGTTTCCCATTCACATTGGAATGCCAATTTTCAAGCTTCCTCAACCGGACGCTGTTTTCACTCGTCTTCATGTAATTCATCAATGATATCACCTTTCTCTTCATTCAGCATTGCAGTGATGTAGGAGTAAAGATGTATCTATTGTAAGAACATTTATTATGTTATTTCCTTAATTATATGTTGTTTTCAGTCAGATCTTGAAGTAATTATTCACCGATATCTCCTTTCTCTTCATTCAACGTTGCGGTAAAGTAGAAAAAAGTAAGGATATCCATTTCACAGGTATGTGCTGAGGGAAAGTCTGCTGGCGCCTGGCAGTGAAAAGGGAACAGGGAACAGGTGGGGTGGAGGGGCGTGGAGGCGGGGACTCGCAAGTCTCGATCCTCACCCCGGAACCGCGGCGAGATCACCTCAGTGTGACGGCAAAGCGTACTGCGAGAGGACGTGCAATTGTTGCTACTCCACACCATCGGTTGGTTACCTGTACACCTCCCTTGCTCTGCTGAGTGAAGTAAGTCACTGGTGGTGGGTATATCCCACAACTTAACGTAACTATTTCTCAGTGGTGGCACTGTTTTGCGGTGTTGCTGCAGCGCATTACGTACTCATGCAACGTTTTGGACTCTCTCTCGCTACGTAGAGTTTTCACCTCCCTGCGAGAGCGAGTGACTTCAACGAGCCAAGTAATTGGAGGAACTCATGAATTTACTACTGACAATAGCCTTAACCAATGCTCACATAGTACAGCAAAGAATATTGACATACGCTCTTTTTTTTATAGTAATGGGGAAAGAAAGACTCGTCTATAAAAGAAATTAGAATCTGAAGGAACTAATGGACAAATACACAAATATAATACTGAGAAACGCCTCTTCATAATATTGAGCAGTGGGAAAACTTTGTACCTCTTTTGATACAGGGAGTGACTTCAACTTGAAAAAAAAAAAAAAAAACCCACCAGCAGGAACACAGGAATGTTCTAGTAATAAACACGTGCATAAAAATAGCAGAAACACAAGATAGCAATCCGCATTGTCACCTTCCTTAGAAAACAAAGCGACTTCAACTATCAAGAGGGATTCAGGAACTTTCTAGTGATAAGCCTCGACTAATGTAAATGTACAGGTGAAGACACGCCCTTGACTTTAGAGTGAAGGGAGAGGAGAGGATGTGGACCGCTTGTGGGGGGGGAGGTGTTCTAAGGGGTCCTCATTAACGTAACCGGATCTGTGGTAACAAAAAAACAAAGTAAGAGAGAGAGAGAGAGAGAGAGAGAGAGAGAGAGAGAGAGAGAGAGAGAGAGAGAGAGAGAGAGAGAGAGATTATAGGTAATTAATCAAATATTCTATGCCCAGCCAGTGTCAATCAATTAACGTCCAGGGTATTAGTAAAGTAATAAAATAATTAAATAAATAAATAAACAAACAAACAAACAGATAACGGATATCGGTTGTGATCCGCGCTTGTCTGATTTCCAGAAACAAAACAAGTAAACAGAACTGAGAGAGAGAGAGAGAGAGAGAGAGAGAGAGAGAGAGAGAGAGAGAGAGAGAGAGAGAGAGAGAGAGAGAGAGAGAGAGAGAGTAAAAGAAAGCGAAGCACGTAGGAAGGAAAAGTAGAAGTGAGAAAGCAAGTATACACACACACACACACACACACACACACACACACACACACACACACACACACACACACACACACACACACACACACACACAGAGAGAGAGAGAGAGAGAGAGAGAGAGAGAGAGAGAGAGAGAGAGAGAGAGAGAGAATGCTGGTTTAAACCTTAGAACGTGACTAGGAAAAGGAGGAGGAGGAGGAAAAAGAGGGGGAGGAGAGAAAAAAAAAAAAGATTAAACCAACAGGTGTGACTGGCAAGGTTAAAATCTCTCAGTTCCTCAATACCTGTTTGCATCCCTGTGTGTGTGTGTGTGTGTGTGTGTGTGTGTGTGTGTGTGTGTGTGTGTGAAGCGGCGCAGTGTAGTCTTAACTGTTTAGCACCTCTATACCACAGCGTCCCTTCCTCCTCCTCCTCCTCCTTCTCCTTCTCCTTCTCCTCGTCTTCTTCCACCACGAGGGAGAAAGTGTCACACGACTTCTAATGAGTGGTGAGTTAGTGTTCTGTTCCCAAGGAGACGTCATGGCGTGCTTCTCTTGCGTAATTCAGAAGGAAGTCGAATGATTGTAGTACGAGTATTGTGGTGGAGAAAAGGCTAGGTTAGGTGATGGTGCAGGAAACATGACTGGTGAATGGAGCCACGTTGCTATAATGGTGGTGATTGTAGTAGTAGTAGTAGTAGTAGTAGTAGTAGTAGTAGTAGTAGTAGTAGTAGTAGTAGTAGTTGAAGAAGATAAAGATGAAGATGTAGATGTAGATGTAGATGAAGAAGAAGAAGAAGAAGAGAGAAGAAAAGAGAAGAAAAGAAAAAGAAAGAAGAAAAAGATAGAAGAGGAAGAAGAGAATAATACTGAAATTTCTGGGATTGAAGAACAGAGAAAGAGAGAGAAAAAAAAAAAAAAATGAGGGAGGTCAATAAACTCGTCAAGAGAGGCCGCGGGAGACATGCCTGCGAGATTTGGTTGAGAGAGTAACCCCCACAATGCACATCGCCGGACACTTCCACCAAACACACACACCACCATGCATCCTCATGACGCATTCACAACATGCCTGCGAGTGGAGAAAACTGATACCACCTCGTTCCAGCTTAAGCCACTTGAAGACGAGGGAAAAAAGGAAAAAAAAAGTGAAAGAAAAATATATATAGCAAATAAAGCGAATATTTTTTTGGCTCCATAAAAGGATGAGTAAAAGTCAACCCACAACTTAAGATGGCGTAAATGATTCATGCAACGAGGCACTTCAAGAATCTAGCCGCGGCAGCCTCGTCTTCAGAGCATAGCAGTGTGATCCTCCGCCCCTGACCCACATGACTTCAACAATGCAATATAATATGTAGTTTTCCCTTATGAACCCTAAACTCTGCCTGCGTGCAATGGAACCACGTGCACATGCGTACTTTCTCTAAACATCAAGTCAGTAGGCATCTCACAGGAAACACGAGGAGCTATACAGTATCTCTTCTTAGGTCCGGCTCAATGTATGTACTGTATATATTTACGTTGCGATTGAGAGTAACTTGTTTGAGGAAGTGTGAAAGGAGTGAACGGGCTGGTGAGGGCGAGTGAGTGAGCTGCAAGTTAGAGGAAGAAGGGAGCCACCGGAGTGAATGCACGTGACAAGCCAACCAACCCTCCGAACACACCACGCTTTCTTTCCTTCTCCATGTCCCTAACTTATGGCCCTCTCACGAGTCAGACTGGTACACGCCCGCTCGTAAACACACACACACACACACACACACACACACACACACACACACACACACACACACACACACACAGTGATTCAGCATGAAGTTACGAGTATACTTTGCATTATGTTAAGTGTTTACACACACACACACACACACACACACACACACACACAGTGATTCAGCATGGAGTTACGAATATACTTTGTATTATGTTAAGTGTTTACACACACACACACACACACACACACACACACACACACACACAGTGATTCAGCATGAACATATAAAATATACACTGCATTATGTTCACACACACACACACACACACACACACGATAAATACTTTTTTTTCTGTTCCTTACAGAATTACAGTACTACAACGCATATTATACTCATCATCCAACCAAAACACACCGAGTTTCTAAACAAACAAGGCGCAACACACAAAACACAAGAGTAACTGTTTTACGACTACAGGAAGTCCTTCATGTCATAAGTCTTACATTGTATCCTTACATACATAGAAATCCCGAGGTATTTACTCATGTACCGCCACAACAATGTTATCTCATAATTAGTGTGTAATTAAAAGTAGTGACAATACCACTGCATAAAGAATGGGTCCTCTGCCGCCAGTCACTGACTCACTGTCATTGGATGTTTGATTGCAGATGTTGCCGCGGATATTGCTTGTGGCCGGAGTGGTGGTGGCGGTTGTGGCGGCGCCTTTAGAGGAGACAGGCCGAGATGGCTCCAAGCTGCCTGCCGAGCACCGCCATCCTGCCACCCAGACGCCCCATCCCATTGAGGACATCGTGGAAGCGTAAGTCTCGAATCTTTGACGCTGACACCGTGGAAGGGCAAGGCACAGTAGGTAAACAGCAGAGTAGATTTAACTGGACTTAAGTTGGTGCACCAACCGGACGAAAACCTTTGTTGACTTTGCTGACTTGAGTAAATGTTCGGATGTATTGATTAAGACTTCCATGACCGTGAAAATTAAAACAAAAGTTGTAAATTAGCTTATTCAATCATTGATGAATTAAGTACGAACATATAATGTTTGTATTATTGCTGAGAGAGAGAGAGAGAGAGAGAGAGAGAGAGAGAGAGAGAGAGAGAGAGAGAGAAAGGTACGCGTGTGTGTGTGTGTGTGTGTGTGTGTGTGTTTAATTAACTGGTTATGTACAGCCATCTAATGACGTGAAACCTTCATATGCGGGAGCAATCTCACAAAACATATTTAACGACAGTGGCTTTAGCAAGTGCATATACAATGGTATGCAAGTAGATGCATGATAGCCTAGAGACTGCTGTTGAAACCCCTACGTAAACAATGACATGAGCCTTCACCTTCACAGCCTCTACAAGACTAAACCACAAGTTTCTGAGGGAGATGATGCAAGGAGTTACGTGTACTTCCATGGAGACAAAAATTCTGAATAATAAACACCGATCTTGAAAAAAAAGACGGACATTGGGTTCCATCGCAAACTCCCTAGAGAGAGAGAGAGAGAGAGAGAGAGAGAGAGAGAGAGAGAGTATTCAACGCACATACCTTAATCCGAGTAAAAGATGCTGCTTCAGTTTTGTCCACCACCGGCAACATCTAAATTCCCTTTTATTAACTCTCTCTCAATGCTCTATTCTTGATTCCTCATTCAAGAGCGGCACTTCCTCCTTCGGGCAATGCACTGAAGGTGAAAGCTTTCAAATTGTTACGTTGAAAACACTGGATTGCATCTCACAAAGCCACAACACAGCCGGGCACCACAAACACACATAGTTAACTGCAATGCTACGGTGTTAGACCCACAACAATGTATTCACTATTCACTTCATTTGCTTCTTTGCTTTGCTTGTTTCTATGGTTTACCTTACTCTATGGCACTCTTTATTCTTAACTTAATATATTGATGTTTAAAATATATAGCAAACAAACACGTACATTATCTATACTATTGTGTTAATTGATGAGACTCATTGAAACTTTGAACCTTCATGTCGAGCGATTCGAATCAAGCTTAATAAAAGTAAATCATTTGAAGCTAGTATATGTACAGTATATAGCGCATGATTATAGAGGTAGATTTTATGTAGCTTTTATTGGTAGAGAAACAAATTTTCACTCATCATCATTATAAGACGATAAAAATTCATCACTTCGTAAATCTTTCTGGGTATTGAATTCAGGCGTCGCAACAACAACAACAACAACGTATAGACTCTGCATGAAGAACATTTGGTGGATAAGTTCGACAGAGTGACGACCTTTTAAAGACAGGCTGCCCAAGCAATCCTTATTGAATACATTACTGGTGGGCAGTGTGTATACGTACCACACTTCTGACACCACCACTGTCAAGGAGACTTCTAAAGGCGCTTATTTACTTCTTTATTTGATCAGTTATTTACTGTTTCACTGGTCGCTTAATGAGGATAGGAAAAGTAAATTAAACTTGTTTGCTGCCGATGACAAGAATGGAAGCATGATGTGTATAATTAGTAATTGCACAATATTCCTTTCCTGGAAACATTGGTACTTTTTTTTCTGAGGGCAATAGACGCGCTACGGTGATGTGAAGAGTGAATGCTTTATTTGCACGACATGAATGGAATGGTGGGAGAGTTTTACCCGTTGACAATGCAGTCTGCTGATAATTGTACCTTTCTTTTTCCAAAGCCTCTTTTGCTCTCTATTATCGACTATTTTGCTTGATTCAGTAGCGCATAGGTGCTCAGAAGCTTAACACAGGTCACTGACGAAGTGTAACTCATTCGGTACTCAACACATGCGTAAAATTAAGGTGATTGTTAGGTCTGTTTCTCGCACAATGTTGTAAGAGAACATCACGTGAGGGTGGAGAAGTATGACATGCCATGACGTGATTTGACATTACTTAGAGTGTCTGACGTGTGAGGTGTAACTGGAAGGGTGGAGGCCGGTGAGCATGGCCGCACCCAACAATTGTAACGATTTTTTTTCTAATGTAATGAAGCAATGCGATCGTTATCATTGTCATGGCAATTCATATGATATTATCGTTCTTAGATCTTAAAACGACTTAAGTTCCTACCACATGAAAACTATCACTTTTTTGACGAAGAACTATTATCAAGAATGTGTGTTTGTGGATGAAACTAATCATCAAGAGTTTCAGTATTTGTGACCATTTCCCGCCGTTCTTATACGTAATTTGTGATGCTCTGATGCTCTTTGTCTCCCGCTCGCCTATATGCAGAGTCTTAACATCGGAGACAGTGAATGCAATGGATGAGGCGGCAGCCAAGATGACCACCGCCTTTGGTGAAATCATTGATGACCTGGGAGACTTCGTGGTGGCGAGAGTGAAGGATCTGCCAGATACCATCAAACAGGTGTCCGATACTGTCAGCAAAGCAGTGAACGATGGCGGCGAGCAGGTCAGTATAAGTGTCACAATACTATTTTCTTCCAAACCTTCTGTAACCACGACATTAATTAAGGCTGCCAAGACATCACGTTATTATGATTCCTCGTATTGAGAGGTACTGATTGTGAAAATGCGTTTATGTTTTTCCTCTCGTTTGTGGACGCAGGTCGTGATTGTGGTGAAGGGCGTGAGGAACAGGGTACAGAACCACACCGCCTCGGCTGGCACCACTATGGTCAAGACTGTGGACAGAGTCGCCACCGCTGCCAACTCCTCCAGGACGGTGGCCAGCCTGCAAGATCTCCGTAAGTGTCTTGACAGCGATATACGAAAAAAAAAAAAAAAAAAAAATAAATAAATAAATAAATAAATAAAAAAAAAATAAATAAATAAAATAAATAAACAAATAATAAAAAAATAAAATAAAATCTGAGGCACAGCGACGTAGCAAAAAATAACCCTTATTTTTTTCCGCTCTCAAAACATGGTATATTCATTATGTCACCTGTCTTGCAGACCAACGCATGGCTGTGTCATTCAGCCGTATCCTGGGCTCACTCTTCTATAACATGGATGAAATTGACACAGCGGTAGCTGACGGCATCAGGTGAGTGTGCTACCTGTCATGGGGAACAATGCGTCACTGTAGAATATTCATGATTATTGTCACACTGCTAAACATTATGCCAACGGAGACCTCATGTGTTGCGTTTCATGTGTAAGTATCCTTTGTAGAATACAGAAACACAATGAATGTTTCCCCTGCAGGCGCATTACATCAGTGAACCTGCCACCCGTGGACTCTGAAAGCATCCACCACCCACCGTCACAGCAGAATGAGGTCGAAACTCTATCCTAAATCTGGGACTGTGAGGGCTGCGCAGCAGCTCTATATTTGTGTGTCAACCGGGCGAAAGTTGCCTCTGTTACTCAGAGTGAATGAAGTCTTTAAAATTTGAACTACGTATTTATCATACTAACGTTAACAACAGTTTAAAAAAACCTGTATGGATTTTAGCTTCTCTCTCTCTCTCTCTCCTTTTACACAAGGGGGAGTCACAATCATAACCAAGGTGTATAGAAGGTAAATTCAACATATTATATACTACATCATAATCGTACCTAAAGGAACTTTCTTTCCTCAAAAACATGCTGCAGATTATGCATTGACCACTTTGAGGAGTCTTATGCATACCATTCTCTTGAATAAGCTTGAGTAGATTATGTCCAATTAGCCTCTTTTCTTCATCTTAGTGATAAGTAAAAGTAGTGAGACCATGGCAGAAAGGGATATCAAAAATTTGTCTATGTCTGTTGATCACGTCTACTGTATACACACAAGTAACTACCAGTATGCAATGCAGTTGAGAACAGGGCACCTCTGTGCTATCTAGAACAGTACACCTGTAAAGAGTGGTTGCACTAAGATTACTGGGTGCTTCATTGGACATGCTCAAAAAACTACTAAAGCACATTATGAACATTATTATCATTGCCATATGAGCACAACTGTCCAGGAAAGTATCCAGCATTCAGCAATATGCAAGTCACTAAAATGGAGTAAAGTTACTGTCTCTTCTCTAGGCTTTGGCTTGAGGTGAACTGACCAAAAAGTCTTTCCTGTCATTAACCAATATAGAAATCCTAAACTATAAATTTTCTAGGTATTTGTGAGGGTTTTCTTTTACTATATAGGTTGACAATCAATGATGCACATAGACATGTCTCACAATGCCACCTTACCAGTCCTTCCAGTGTAAACTCGCTACTAAAGTATTTTGGCAATTGGTGCCAGTCTCTAATCTACAAGTTTATATAAACTAAGTCTAAAATCAGAAAAAAGCATGTCTTAAATGTACGTACTATTATAATTTTTGTAATGAATGCCCTTTGGGTTAGTTAGCAGGGCCATGCCAGGCCTTAGCAGGCTAAGGCTTATAGTTATGCACTGAGTTCCTGGACTCATGAAGTTCGTTTCAAGAAAATTGATGTAGTACATATACGTACATATATGATTATTTATTTACACAGTGCAAGGTCCTACAAAGCTTGGAACTCAGGGCATGTGTGAAGGATGCCCTGGGGGTAGCATGTCCCTGGATTATGTGTTGAATGTCTGAATAAATGTGTTGTAAGTAAGTGTGTTTTCCAGTGAGTTGATATCTCCCCTATCCACACTTTTCTTCAGTCAACACAATCTCCTATTGTTACACAAGCTTTAACTAAACATTGAACTCGTGTTGCTCTTTCTTTCAACACTAATACTACAGCACTCATGAACACAGTCAACCTTCTCACCTCAACTTTATCACTCATTCATCTGAATAACTTTCAAAGTTTACAAAATATTCCAAACAGTTTTCTGGCATGTACATTGCATCAGCTATTAGCTTTGGCACTGAAAGGTGTGCCTACATCATGTAGTGGCTTTACAAACCCAACTAACAGCAGGACATTTGAAAATCTGGTAGTGGCATGATATCTGTATTTGGTGGGTTACACAAAATTCTGCTCTTGGAGCGGGTGATGGAGGGGGTGTGTCGAGCTTTGCTGGACACAGGACGACTTCTTACAGGTTAACAACAACAACAGCAGGGCAGAAAACGTGTCTCAGTGTTAGTGCTATACTGGGGTCATTAATGACTGTCACAGTTGCTTGTATAGCTCACATACTCCAGTTTATGGCTCATACCAAACAAGCTACCATTCAGTTAAGAATATGACAACCACACACCACTGTTAGTCTTTTACACTTTTGAGCACAGCATGTGCCATGAGCCATGACAAGCCATGATCACATAATGGATTTATTACCTGTCTTGGTACATGGTGCCAGTCTTACATTTACTGAAGTAGGGCTGCCTGTCATGTTGATGTGAGCAAGTATTGCTGTTTGCCTTCCTTTGTGCACAAATACAGACATGAGCATCATACAGTGACCTTGTGGCTGCCTTCTAATTCCCCTTTCACTGCCTCTGATTTGAGGCTATGGAGTGGAACTAGACAGCCAGAATCACTCTACTGATGAGCTGCTGCTTCTGCAAAGTGATCTAAGAAGGGCTCATTACCTTCATACAAATGGACAGTGTAAGCTTTGGAAGGAAGGACTCTAGACTACTTTAAGAATAGCTACCAGGTATTATTGACAAGCACATGGGAGTTATTACACCAGGATTACTGTACTGTACTGTAGGTGTCAAAGTGGTACACCAAACTAACTTGAGACTGAAACTGCATGTTCCAGATCTGAAGCAGAGGTAACATTGAAAAAAAAAATCAACAACATAAGAAATGAAAATACATAAAATAGAAAAGTCCAGAAGTATTATGCTGCTGCATGAACTGACCCCTGGTGGCTTGGAACAAGACTGTGACGAGTGACTGGCACACAAGCACTTCAACCTATTATTACTAAACATGCCAAAACACACCATTACCAAAAACTCTTTGTGTTCTATCATAATTATTACTATTTATTATTACTGTAATATTATTATCATTAATATTATTATTAATATTATTATTGTTATTTATTATTGTTATTATTATGAGGCTGTGGGATGAATTTCTATGCTGTGAGGCACAGAAACAAGTGCAGCTTTCTACTGAACCAACAAATGCAACAACTTGAGCTGTTACATGAGAGACCTTGTGATACTTCCAAAGCTTCTGTCCCCACTCATTCTCTCCCTCTCTCTCTCTCTCTCCTAGAAATACAAATAAAACCTGGTCACTCTGAGAGAGATTGTTACTTTACCATGCTTCAATGCAAAATAGAGACACTATGAAAAAATATTCAGTCTGTTTCAAGTTTACCTCATACATGAAAACTAACAATAAGTATTGAAAGCTACTTCTTTCTCCTCAGCCATATATCCCTGCATGAAGACCAAAGCAGTAAAAAAAATCACATTTCAAGAGGGTCTGCATTATTACATGGCTGAGGTGCAGACATTCTCCCACACTACTACCATTTCTTCAACCTCACATCCCACAAAATATAGAATAAAAAATGTGTCCAGTGGCAGAATATATAAATGAGCAATGGTATCCAATTATATCTACAAAGTTCTGATATACATCTTTTTGTTTCTTTGGTAATATTTAATCCACTCGGCATAAACTACATGTATCAAAACAGTTACTTAATACTGACAATTTGTGGTGCTTCCTCTGTTTATGTTTCCTTTCCATAATTTGATTTGAGAATTCACTTGCCATACCCACTGCAAAGTCAGCTCATTCAAAACATACTAAGTGCCCATGTGTGACCGTAGCCACCAAAATTTTTCAACAAGCATTTCTAGGCTACCTTTTTTCAGTTCATTTAGTTTTCTATATTGGGTGGTTCTACTGAATTCAGAGCAAAATATGATGTGCCTAGAAAGGCAATCTATGTGGAAGTGATTATCTACAAACCACTAGATGTTGCCGGCTGAGGCAAGATGAAAGGACCTGTAGACTAATTGAAATATATGACTGTAATGCAGTTGTCAGTATTTTTAAAAGTTGCATTGGCAACTACAAGCTGAATAGGAAAGTAGGATTCAAGCCTGCTTAACTTACTATAATTATGTTATTCATCTAGAAACTTACCATCAGTAGTTACTGAGACTCAACCACTGAACACCACCTGTCATTAGCCTCGTATACAACACACGGCACATTTTGGTTCGCTTTTAATCAATAGTTACTATTCATCCAGACTTTCCTGATAAAACACTGCTAATATAGCACTATTCTGTTGCTGGATTAAGTACTAGTGGGCCCTAACTCAACCTCATCCACATGTCACTTAGGCAATGTTGAGACACACTAGAGAAATCCCATATCACAATGTTAACACGTTGTTGAGGGCTGCATGTTGAGGCCTCTTCTTGAGCAGCAGCACAAACTCTGCCCTGAACCATTGCTAACAAAGTCCTGTCACTAATTAAACATTTAACAAGATAACAGGCATATCACTGTGCTGCTCTGCAAGAAAACACTTCAAAATTTCTCCCTAAGACATATAAGCATATAAAGTATGGTTTAACAACGAGGGGAACAGACCTACTATGGACTTATCATGAAGTGCAACAGACAGTTCTTATGGAGATGCCTGGATCCCAACTCTGGAACACTCTTACTGACCAAAGTAATTCAGTTTCCCATATGTAATGAGCAAATTTAATGAAGTGTAAAAATTTTGTTAGGTACCAACATTTTCTTACCATCATTACAAGCCCATTTCTCAGTCTGCACAGGATGGGAAGGTGTCATTCAGACTGAAGAAAGAGAGAATTTCAGTTAAAGACAAAATGGATACCCACTGAACTGGGCTGAGTGATATTCAAACTCCAAACTTGTTCCTCACACACATCTGATGCATCTGCCTAGTATATACTGGCACTGGACAGGCAAAGAATCCAGTTCAAAGGCTCCATGACTTTATTCTTATTTATAATTTTTTTGATGTGGGAAATCAAGTGTTTCAGAATTGCTCTCCAGACAGATAACAGGTAAGGATGAATCACTGGGAATCCTGAGCAAATTATTTTCCCAAATGGATGTTAGACCAAGAATGTTAAAACCTGCAAGGTAAGGGCAGAGACTTGAGCATCCCGCCAATCTCTAACATCAGTTCGGGTTACTAGTACTGTACAATTAATTGTCCATGTCCCAATAAACTTAACGTGTACATTATTCTGCGTGACAATTTTTGTGTGGCTTCTATACAAATAAGTGTTAAGAATAAAGTTAATGTAATTTATGTCTCCCTTGCTGTGCAATGAAAGCTGGAAGAAAGAGATCAGTTTACAGGTGGGTGTTCTGTACTAATCAAGTCGATGAGCTTTTGCAGCATATATGGTTTGGTCTGTCGTGGCTGAAACCTATTAAGCTAATCCTGGCATTTGCTCTCTAGTGGTTAAGTTGTGTGTCTTGTGCTGTGACTAGTAAATGAATCCTGTTTTAAGGAATAGGGTTCTAAAGTGCAGCAAACTGTGAGCAAGAAGTTGACAGGCATCAATAATTTTTAGTGAAAATTGCAACAAAAACTCCCATTTCCTAAGTGGTCTAGATTCCAACCAGAACCATTGACACTGAAAAGTGAGTGTACTGGCAAACTTCTGCTTGCATAGATGCCATGAGATAACATAGCTCACTACATGTCTAAACTGAGGCCAAAAACACTTTTATAAACACTTCCTTCAGGGAAATGAGGCAAACATCTCAAAAACCACAATCACAATTCTAATGCAACTGGCCAAAATATATAAATAATAACAAGTTACAAAATGCAAGCAACATCTTACTGTAATTAATTGTGTTATGATGATTGAAAGGAACTGAGCAGTCATAATAGGCTACAATGTTCCACAGCAACATTCTCTGTAAGTGTCTTGTTTCATGTAGTTAGAAATAACAAGACTCAACAAAGTAGAAACACATGATTTTGTATTACTGTCAAAAACAATATGCAGTGAAACTTTATTGGTCTGATTCTCATTCTGCATGGCACTATGCATAAATTATATCAATAAAGAGAAAATGTACAAGAGGTACGTTTAAAACTAAGGAAAAATATATATAGGGTATTTAAGAGATCTGCAAAACTGTCTGTCTTGCACCTTCTATTTGGGTAAAAGATTTTTGCTAATAAAATTCTGATGTCTTTGGTTGCTTTGACAAAATAAAACATTAGTTATAAATACTCTACTTGCCAATAAATAAATAAATTTGTAAATAAATTCTAAATTAAGTTCCATCAAAATTGGAAACAAATATTAATTGACAGAGGAACATGGCAGCCTAAGTAGCTAACCTTAAATTAGATTCACAGCACTTCAAAATTAGTTATTAGATACTATTCAGCAGACTAATTGATTTCATACACCTCCCAAGTCTTCAAATACATGATCATCCAAACCTCTGCATGGATTGATCCTAAAATATTCTCTAGAGACTGTTGCATTGGCAATAATCCTATCTGCATCACTGGGACTACTCTCACTTAATGTTAGTGTTCTATCATTAAGTGAACTTGTATTGTCCTGCACATCACTCGTTGAGGAGTTGAGTGAGAGGTGCCCACTGGCACTGGTCGTGTGTTGGTGGGCAAAGGCAAGGTTACCCTGTGGGGCAGGTGAGGCACTGGCAGTATGAGCCTGGCTGGTTTGGGTCACCTGTGAGCATGCAGGGTAAGTCTCAGGCTCCACATGTGCAGGTGAGCAACAGGTTGGGGAGTAAGTGGTTGTAGCTGTTCTAGAATTTTCATCAACTCTGACTGAGGGAATCACTGCATGGTGGTTGGGTTCGGAAAAAGATTGTGCTGTGCTGCTGGTGAGGTGGTCTGCGTCTTGGAGTGTGCTGCTTACAGTGTGGGTCGAGTCAGTTTCCTGAAGACTACAGGTGTGAATATTGTCAAGTGGCTGGTCCTGGCTGGACAGTGGGGGATTGGGGGAGGTGGCCTGGGAGGTCTGGGAGGCACGGTCCATCACAGGCTGAGGTACGCCGGGAAAACTTGGCATGAGACCAGGCAGAACAGGAAGGTTGTCATCTAATTCTCCTAGTGAAGGATGAAGCACCTGACTGGGAACACCATTTCCTTCATCAGTAGCTCCAGAAGAAGCACTGTCCTCATTATCAGATGCAGCAGCAGCTGCTGCTGCCATGCACTGTTCAACTCTCTCTGAATAGTAGTGGGGAGAGCAAAGGTAGTCTTTCAGCCGCTGAGGTAAGGGGAGCTCACTGATTAGGTCCCGACGAACATGCTTTACTATCACAAACCTGAAAGAAGATAACAATGTTATAAATATATATCTATATAAGTAGTGTCTTCATGTAGGTAGCAGAAGCTTTCTTTGATCTAGTTTTTTGTCTTGGAAATGACCTATACTTGTAGGATGTCACACTTTAGGTATACAATATGGAAGCTTCTTTCCAAAATGGCATAGTGTGAGGAATGTGGTTAAAATATGGGTGTTTAGTAATTATGATGATTTGCTACATTCATGAAATTACAAAATCAAAGGAAATTATATGGGCTGTTCAGTTGCAAACACCATAACTTATGATCCTCTGTTTGGCCTCAAGAGTTACAACACCAAATTATTGTTACCTTAACACATTGTAGTGTCATACATACAGTAGACAGAACTAGGATAGCAGTGAAAGAGATGCCCAGGTGCACTGACCACAGCTGGGAGGCATGAGATAGCGAATCTTACACACACACACACACACACACAATGCAACACTTTACCTTTCAATAATGGACTTTACCTCACAATGTCCTTGCATTGCCTCATTAGCATTTAGCACCAATAAAAGACTGACAACTGCACACAATCCATCTATCTTCATGACATTTTTGTTAAAAAATTACAGCTATAATGTCTTAAAAAGCATTTATATCATACCGACAAAGATGTTGGAGACTTTGAATGTGCTTAAATCTGGAGACAGGGTGGAGAAGCTGCACCCTCATAGGACCCAGAACTGGCCTCCGGTGAAGGAAGAACAGATACCGTCCGCTGCGCGAATGTTCAACAGCATTTTCTATGAATTCCACAATGGTCTGGCTCTTGAACTTTGTGAATCCTCCAAAGCTGAAGTTGCCTGCAAAAAGTACAGGTTGTAGATTATAAAGTAAAACCAGGCATACACAAAATCTTCACAATGCCTTAAAAACTCTTTGTTAAAGTAAAAGGGTCACATTTCATCAAAGAATTATCCAACAGAAAATGTAATGAGGCATAAATATAAAAACAACAAAATATTCTCTATATTCCAGGTTATAAAATATCAGTAAAAATCAATATCAATAAAATTCATTTGCTTTGACTTCTTGCCTTACCTTGGTCATGCTCAATTCTGACATGCCTGATGAAGCCATTGAGTTTGAAGGTGAGGGAGAAGATGTAGTGGTGGTCAGAAGAATCTCTCACTATGAAGGATCCATCTGGTTCATTGGCTAATACCTTCTCTGCTGCCTCCCCACTTATGGGCCCCCAGTACCATCCACACTGCAACACACCCAAGACGATTGGTCCCAAAACTATCTTTCCCATTATACTGCCTAATTATATCATTCATATCACCAGCCCATACTACATCATTTGGCAAAGTACCAATTATTTAATATATTCCACTAAATAATAAGCACAGGAAGTAAACAAAGACATGACTTAACATTAAGACAGACAGACATATTTACAAACAAACACACATAAAGAAGTACTATTGGGTACTCAATATCTAAGAACAACTACAACAATTATTATGATAAAATTCAAATATATCTTGGTATCATTCATCCACTACTGCAGAAATTGACCGCATCAGTGATATATTGAGGAAAGCCAGGCCAAGGTAGCTACGTAGTTTGAGCATAAGAAAAGAATGGATGAAAAACAGGAAAGTATTGAAGTGGTTGTTCAAGCCATAGAGGGTTGCCAAACAAATGAAGATGATGATACATAACAACATTCAAATTTTTTTGTTCAGAAAGAGAAGTTGTGAAAAATTAATTTACAAAGAACTAGCAAAAGGTAAAAAGACAAATGATAAAAGCACAAATCCCTATGGTGTCATTCACATGCCTGAGTTTGACAAATTAGCAATAAATTACCTGCTACTGAAAAAAAATTTACAGATAACATTTATTACAATTACTTACATCTTTAACTTTCTCTATAATAGAAGCAAAATCACAGCCTTCTTCTTCTCTTCGTTCTCCTCCAATTTCAGGTTCTGGAGTCTTGGGGGAGGGTTCATTTTCTCCCGAAGTGGGCAGAGGTAGAGGAGGCAGTGCCCTGTTAGTCACTATGGCTGGTGAGCGAGACGGAGCCACAGTTTGCGTTGGGATGTTGGGTGTGGTGACAGGCTGTTCATCAGTCTCTGCCCTGAGGTTGCCTAGGCATGATAACAGGCCTGTATTAATGCCATTTGAGTGGCGGTGGTTGTTGTGGTGGTTCTGCTGGCTGTTCTGGTGGTTTCTGGTGACTGTAGTTGAAGCTGGGTTTGTGGTATGGTTGTGTTGCGGACCTGAGGTGGGGGAGCAGACAAGGGTTGCAGTTCCATTGCCTGCGACTTCTGAAAATCCCTGAGAAGCAGCATCCACACAGTTCCCACTTTTTAATCTTGTACCACTGGATTTTGTTCCTTTCTTGAGACCAAATATTGTTATGAGTGTGTTACGGATATTACTTGATATACTTCTGCCCTTCTTTCGGTTATCATCAAGTCTGTTTTCGGAACTATCTTTTCTCTTGCATGACTTCATTGCTGTGAAGGGAATAATTCTGCATATTTTTGACTGCTCATTAATACCCTTATTACTCTGTTGCACCCTATTACCCTTGTTGCAGTTTATGGTATCATCAGATTCATGGAAAGACTTTCTTACTTCCTCTAAAGTCATGTGTATTGGTTCATGATTTTCTTTGCTAGAACTATGTTTGGGAGTCATGCTGAGAGCACAGCCAATGTTACTGGGTACACTATGTCGTTTGCTGGCCTTCAGTAAGTCACCACTAACTGAGTTAACAGATTGGCCAGAGTGCTGTCTGCTTCTACTGACACTACTGTCTTTCAGTGTACGGGTACTGCACACAGGATCAAAGCTGCTCACCTTTTTAGAATTGTTATCATGTAGTAAGGTGGCACTAACGGTAGTACTGTTCTTGGCATGTTTTCTGTGATGTCTCTTTTTTGGATGATGCATAATGGCCTTTGGATGTATGATTTGGCCCTCTTTAGGTTTCACTACATCTACTGGCACTGCATAGATATCTCCATCCAGTGGCACATTATAAATGTCACTAACATCACTGTGGGAGGCTTTAGAAGTAGGAAAGAGCAAGGCATCATGTGACACAGCGCCAGTGATAAGGTGAGAGTCATCCATGCGAGGGCCAGAGCTTACCAGTGAGTCATGGGAAAAGGAGAGGCTTGAACCCAGAGAGGACCGTGAATGTGGTCGATGTGAGGGACTGTAGGGTAACTCTGGAGTCCAACACAAACCAGGACTCCCACAGGACAAACCTAAAAGCGGGATGCTGGATTTACGATTCCCCTTGCCTCCTGCAACACTCCATAGGGTATGTTCCTTCTTCTGGTATTCCTGACGACACTGCTCACGCTGACACTGGCCTGAGCATTTAATGGACCACCCTCGGTACGAACTGACAGACAGGGCTTCTTCTATAATATGCTTCACAAATAACGATGCAAATTTGTCAATCCAAATGCATTCCCTGGCCATCTGCTCAGCTTCACTAACACTAGCTGGATGGTGGGCTTCCTTTGTTTTCTTCAGTACACCATTTAAACCACAATTTTCTTGTATAAACAAATGATCTTTGCCATAATAAAATTTGTTTTCATAAACTGCCTCATCACCTGAGCAACCAAACTCAGTAAAAACCTGTCTGCACTGTGACTCCGTAACAGGAGCAGAGTTCACTGTTATCAGAAAATTTTGCCTCTTCTTTCCTGTCTGCACCACTCCTGGCCTCAGTGGACTTGTGTGAGGACTTAGGGCACTAGGGTGAATTGGTATCACAGATGAAAAAGCTTCCTTGGGGTTGTCTCTTGGGGATGAGGAGTGCCTCTCGGAGTCCTGACAGTCACCGGGCACGACGGCCTTACTGTTATCTGTTTCTGACGATGGAGGAAGATGGTTCTGACTGGTGGCGGTGGTGGTGGTGGTGGTAGTTGTTGTTGTAGTGGTGGTGGGACTATGGTGCATAGTTACTGGACTATGACAAGACTGTGTGGGGCTGAGGTGGTTGGCTGTGGGACTGTGTTCTGGGGATGCAGGACTGTTGTGGGAGGGTGGAAGGCTGTGTCCCTGGGCTGTGGGACTCTCAGAGTGAGGCCACAGCTCTGGGAGGACTTCCAGACCAGCTGGATCACCATCAAGGGAACCAAGCCACCCCTCACTGGTCCCACTGCTTACACTGCTTCCAGCCTGCAATGCGTCATACTCTTATCTCATGTAATCACTAGGAGGAGTGACACTTTAAAAAATCTACTTTCTTACATTTTATATTTCATTGCAATGTTGCTGATGCTATTTAATTACACTTCCTTCAATTCTATATCAATTCAATTATATAAAGTGAGTTATAGATTTGACAGTTTGTAATGCAAAGTTACATGCATCAAATACAACAACTAATTCATGAGTTATTTTCTGCACATCTAGTTTTCTTTAGTGTGCTCATGAAGTGAGGCCTAACAACAGCACTGCAGACATCTTCATTACCAGTGTTTCCCATTTCCCTCTCTGGTGTCCCTCTCAAGTTACAGCCAAAGGGACACTTACCCTCCGGCGCAGTGCATGTGTCTCAAAGCTGTTGCAACTGTTGTGCAACATGTCCAGTGAGTGCGCTGATGCTACACCAGAGTCAACAGAGGCTTCTGATGCTAAGGTGCTCTGTGAGGTGAGGGGTGTGAGGGGGCTGTGCGGGGTGATAGGAGTGTGAGGTAGGGGAGTGTGTGGAGTTATTGGAGTGTGGGGCAGGGGAGAATGGCGTAATGGAGTGTGAGGAAGTGACTGAAGTGGGGATGTTGGAGAGATCTGGGATGGGGATGATGACTGGTGGGGTGCCTCTGCTGCTATAGTTGGTGGAGGTAAAGGGGGGGATATCTGGGCCAGCTGGCTGTCGGGAACCTCCATCTTGACCTCTGCTGCTCTGCACCGCACCCACCTGTAATATGATACTTTGAAACACAACTCTCTTATCACTTTAAAGCTTCATTGTTGCCTCAGAAGCCAAGGAACTATTATTCATAATATTTGGAAAGTGTACCATCTGTTGCTGTAGCAGCAACAGCATGTCACAACTCTTACTGACCCCAATACTCTAAACTACATCAAACTTTGAGGTGTAGCTACATTACTGTGCACAGAAAGTGACTTCCAAAAATAATGAAAGGGGAAAGGAAATAAATGCTAATTTAAAATTCACATGCTGTCAAAACTAATTACATGTATCACAATACAAATTTAGTAATAAAAATGGACAAAATGATTGATTATTGCTGATGGTGTTTGTAAGTGGTAAGCGAGGTGGTCTGATGTCTAGGCTGTAACACATCAATGTCTTACTTACAAGTCAGGAAGATCCTGTAGTCGGCTACATGTTACCTCCTCATCAAGACCTGCAGCAAGGAAACCACACATCACTATGACAAACAACTTGACAACTTTTAAAAGGAAGGAGATGATTGTAATACCAGAAATTAGAATGTCTTTATGACATGGTTGGCATACATCCATGGCAGTAATACCAATACTTGTGACTATCATGGTGTGATTTATCAACTCAGTCATATAGAAATATTATCTAATATTTATTCTTATGCAAATTTATAATAACAAGAATAATAGTGCTGACAATAATAATAATAATAATAATAATAATAATAATAATAATAATAGTAGTAGTAGTAGTAGTAGTGCTAAAAAAAATCAATAGTAAAAAAAAAAAAAAAAAAAAAAAAAAACAAACAAAACTGGTGGGTTTATCATATAATAACCTTGAAAAATCTTGCTTTCCAAGCGCATGCACACGGACGCACGCACGCGCGCGTGCGCGGACACACACACACACACACACACTGATCTCCGAGCGCACGCACACGCGCGCGCACGCACGCACGCACACAGACACAGACAAACAAACACACACACACACACACACACACACACACACACACACACACACACACACATCCTGGTCTCCTGGTCCTGCAGACACACAACACTGCAAGAGCTGGGCATGCTTATATAGCCTTTCAAAAACGGCAAACCGCTTAAAAAAATGAAAACAATCACTCGAATTTCACTCACTTGGACAGAGACTGGTTAAGTTTGTGGTCCAGTGAATGCAAGTGTGACCTGTATGGCTCATGGTGCTAAGGGCGAGAGTCACACGGACAAGGCAAAGGATGAGTTTATTTATTAGTGCACGCCTAGCTGGTTGTTGCAAGGTTTCGCTGCCAAGGCTGAGAGAGGGGCCGTCGGACGCTCCCCTGTTTCTCCCTCCACACACCCGGCTGGCCCGCCCTCACACTCACTCCCTCGGCAGCAGAAATCACTGGCGTCGGCTGGGGTGCATGTGTGGCTACGTGAGGACGCTACACACCACCTCAGTAACCCTAGCCTCCACACTTTCTGGCACTGAGTTAATATTCTCGCCTGTGTCACGTCCGATGCCATTCCCCAGGCCGCGGAGGAGCGCTGGTGCGTATGAGTGCCACTTCAGTTGACACAAGCACCACCAACACTAGCACTCTACACCTCCAGATCCGTGTGGTTGCCAGTTACACCATCACATTCCGCTCATGTACACGGCGGGGTGATATTCGGAGTTCCATGGGCCGTGTAGGTGGGCGGGGGAGAGCAGTAGCACAGACAAGAAGCCTGGCTCTGTGTAGCGGCGGCGGCGGCTGTGTGTAGAGTACGCACGGGGGAGGGGCGCTGGGGGAGCAGGGGGAGCCAACGCGCGTAGTAAGACACCCGTCCGATTCCTCGCACTTAGAGTAATTGGCTAAATTATCTCGAGTTGGTTGGTGGAGTTCACAGTGGCGCTCTAGGGCTCACATAGCCTACATTTCTGTCTTGCTAATGTTCCAATGGCTCTGGTGTCACGTAATAAGCTGAGGAGATGAGGGGAGCAGCCGCCACGACGAGCATTCTGGGTTGTGTTGTAATCAGAGGAGGTCCATTGAGTTTGACAGGCTGAAGCAGCAAGGATGAGCAGCGTTAGAGGGCGGCAGGAAGGCAGAGTGTGGGGGTGATATACGAGTAGTATCGCAGCAGGCAGGTAGTGTCTGCTGCTGTCTGCTCGTGGAGAAATGACCGCCACTGCTGCCTACACGCCACTCTTGCAACCCGTTCAGTACTCCCGCCGCACTTTCTCAGTGGCTCCAAGGTTAAGGACGCCCTGACGACATCAACGGGCCAGAGTTGTCACAAGAATGAAAAGCTAGAGTCGGCAGCGTAACTGAAACCGTGGCCAAGGCCGGGGAGGTGTGTCCGGAGTGCGTGCAAATTCTGACGCAGTCGCAGACGATAGGGAGAGGAGTGCCACCCGACCTGAGCACTAAATCAATTTCATTTTCAGCCTTTCCACAGCGCATCGCCCCTGTGCACACATTTCCGTACACCGCCGGGGAGCCAACTGAGCTCATCTCACTCTCCTCCTTCATCACCCTCCCTCACTCTCCCCTCACACTTACTATCCACACCCCCACCCACTCCCCTGCTACCAGCTGACTAGCCACGCCACACGATTCATGGGGATGCATAGGGACAAAGAAAAATGGAAAAATACGTGAGCTTGGGACAACAAGGTAGAGGTGATGGCAGTGGCGGGGGAGGGAGAGGGGAAAAGGGGGTGGCTGGGGGGTCGCGTGTGGTGGCGGCGGAGTGAGTGAGTGAGTGGATACAAAGGCTGGCCGCCCCGCCATTCATGCGCAGTGGGATCAATAATGCCGCGGGGAACACACACCGCCGCCGTCCTCTACACTCCCTCATCATCACCTGCCCACCCTCACCACTCTCGTGTCGTCAGCACCACCGCCATCACCATCCGTCTAGGCCTCTCCGCCGCCGCCACCACCACCACCACCATCACCAGCTGTTCATCTTTCACCATCATCACCACCTCAATCTACCCAACAACCCTCACAACAACGTCTACCTCGCCTTCACCTTTGTCTGGCTATGCCTTGCTGCCACTACTACTACCACTACCTGCCTGTCCCCACCTCACCACTATGTCCTATCCTCACCACCACCACCATGGCCACCACCACTCAAAGCATCACCACCAATCGAAATCACTCAGCTCACCCCCTCATAATGTAGGCGAGAGAAAAAAATAAAAAGAATCACAGAGGAGAGTAAAAATAACACGAAACTAAAGTGAGGACTGAGAAGACTAAATTGATCTGCTGCTGGTGTCGACAGAGAGAGAGAGAGAGAGAGAGAGAGAGAGAGAGAGAGAGAGAGAGAGAGAGAGAGAGAGAGATCAAGTCGGGGTGCACTTCTGAAGGAAAGCAGGTACAAGTTTCCTGTAATCTCATGGCCATTTCGTCAAGATTTCCCTTCGTCACAGTACGTGGCTGCCAAGAGTACTTTAAAAATATATACACAGCCAGTCAGTCACCTTACCTAGACTGTGTAAAATGAGAGAGAGAGAGAGAGAGAGAGAGAGAGAGAGAGAGAGAGAGAGAGAGAGAGAGAGAGAGAGAGAGAGAGAGAGAGAGAGGATATACTCTGCCATATTTTCCTCTCTACCCTCATACAACAGGTCAACTAATGTATAAATAACGGGAGAGAAAAAAATAATAAAAAACTCCTAACATTTACTATCTCCCTTACCACTGTCAGTCTTCTTGTCGCTAAATTTCTGAGCTGCCAACATTCTTCCCTGTCAGTGATCCCTACATCCTGCCCCTGACAGCACCTGTGCCCTGGCCGCTCCTCTGCAGCAGACGTGTGCCGAGTGAGTGAGGCGGGAAATACCTGGCAGATTCCCAGCGTGAATAATTGGCAGGCATTAATAATGAACAATTATCCCTAGGAAGGATCGATTAGAAGCAGGACCAGACTATGCCTGCCCTACCCTGAGTCTCTCTCTCTCTCTCTCTCTCTCTCTCTCTCTCTCTCTCTCTCTCTCTCTCGTGCTACCACCAAAGCCCGTGAGCTATAACAGGGTGGCACCAACCCTCCCGAGCGGCGTAGGTTATTCAACGGCGCGGGGGGATGCAGGCGCCACAAAACTGAGCGCCACCTCCACCGCCACACCTGTGTCGCCGCCGCCAGAATATCAGCGAGACCAGCCGCCTTGGACAGGTGCGCCGGAAAGCGTGGAATTAATGAACATCTCTGGGGGAGTGGCAGGCAAGAGGTCAGCCCTTGTCAACGGATGTACTGGAGTTGTGAAGGCTCTACACACCGCCCTCGCGTCCCCGCCAGCCTGTCCGTGTGTTGGGCGCCTCATGGGTGAACGGCTCCGCTATAATAGTATGGCCGTATGGTCTACTTCCGCTGACCACACTCCACCCTCCTCTCTTCCCCCGCCCTCCCACAATACACAAAGGCTCTTTTACTCCCGGTCTTGTCATCAGCGCGGTCAAGCAGCACCGGAACACACTCAGTTACTCACATTAAACGTGGTTGCATCACCGCCCGCGCAAACCTGCTGACAGTTGAGCTACAAAACCCACTTCTCTTACGACACAGACTCATCTTGCAGAAATATTCATCTGTATTCGAGAGGCTGACGCTTGAGGCAGCACTGGCCAGCTAGCATGAGTGATGAGACATGGAGACAAGCAGGATGAGCAAGGCTGAGATAATGCTCAGCCTCTTCAGTACCAGAACGTGTTTCCATATTCATTGTGGTTACTATTGGCGATTTTATACAGCTTCAAAAACTCATGTGGGGGATTAAACTAGTGAGGACTCTGGCCATTAATCTTTTGACCTTCGTAGACACTTTCTAATGCAAATAAAATGATCTAATCATATTCCAAAATCAAGGTAAAAATGCGTCCCAGTACTAAAGGGGTTAAGTAACACATACGAAATACTACTTTTACAGACGCGCACCAGAACGTTACTGCGCCGCCTCTGCGTGTAAGTACGGGCTAACACAAGGCTAAGTAAAGTATATGTATTCATGCATCGCGACGTAACTAGGGATGCGGTATGTGCTTACTACAAAACTATACACATTACAGGAGAGAAAATAGAGTAGCTTACATGATCCTTAGTCTCAAGTGTGTAGTATTTTTATGATCCTCCCGACTGGGACACCCAACCCGCACCCCACACACAGCTTCACGTCAGCCTATTCTTACTACACACACACACACACACACACACACACACACACACACACCACTGATCTGTTACATACAAGGCTGGATTCAACTGACATCTTAATATAAAGACCACACATGACATCTTGATATACGTAAGGCACCGATAAATAATAATAATAATAATAATAATAATAATAATAATAATAATAATAATAAAAAACAGCAGCAAAAACCTCTTTCACTATGCATGGAGTGTGTAGGAGCCAGTGAGGTGACTGATCTACTTAACACAGTGCCAAGTCGCCACTCGTCCCTAAACTGTGCATGCCTCTCGATACATAAAAATATACAATGTGATCTTGATACACGCGACCCAATCTTCCCCAAGTTCCCCGACTTACGGTATTCGGAAATACATCTGCGCTGCATCTCCACGACGTATACTTAGGTTCGTATTCTTAAAAAAATAAATAAATAAAATAAAACAAATAAATAAATGAATAAATAGGAAAAAAAATAAATAAAAATCTGCTTCACCTCCATCATTTCAAAGGGCTTTAACTAAATTTACACGAGTTTTTAAAGGTGTTTTTACGGCTCTAGAGGCAGACTGACAAGATTTCTGTATTATTAACCCCCTTTAGTACCAAGACGTGTTTTCATATTCATTTTGCTTATTATTTGGTGATTTTATACAGCTTCAGAAACTTATGTGGGGGATTAAAATAGTGAAGACTCTGGCCATTAATCATCTTACCTCCACAGGCCCTTCCTAATGTCAATAAAATGGTCTAATCGGAAACAAATCTCCAAGGTAAAACTGTGTCCCCAGTATTGAAGGGGTTAACTGGATAAACACTCTTGAAAACCCCCGTTAATCAAGCCTGAATACGGACCTTACATTCAAAAAGCTCTATCTATTTGAAATCACAAGGATATTTAGAAATGCTTCACTTCCTATATGGTTCTGGTGACATAATAGCACGATTTCTACATTATCCACAAGGGAAACGCTCTTCAGAACCAGGCAAACCCTCGCTTTCGTCTTTTGAATTAGTTGTGATGCGTGGGGAAGGAAAGTGTTTCTCAATACGAGCCTTCACATAAAATACTGTAACACTCGTAGAGAGGAAAAAAAAAAAACAAAAACTATGCAATACTTTATAGAACGCACAGCCAAATGGACGACTAGGAAAAAAAAATGGTGTCGAAAATATGTGAACGAAAAAGAAAAAAAAGATACAAAAAAGAAAACCCAAAACAAACCGCGTAAGCATCCTTCTCATCCTTACAAACAAACAAACACCAAGACATCCCAAACTCTCTCTCTCTCTCTCTCTGAGTCATGAACCGGCAACTTGGTAAGGCCGTAGTGTTGGTGATGGTGGTGGTGGTGGATAGGGAGGGGGGTTGGGGGGTGTCAGTGCCAGCCAGCGTGGTAGTGCGGGGGTGTTGGGGGGAGAGGGGTGAGGGGGGCGTGTGTCAGCAACAGGTGGCCTCTTAAGAAGCTTCCCTAAGACGCCCGCTCCACCTCAAAGGAACCCAAAGAAGGGACAACTCGCAGCAGACCTTTTGGCCCTCACGAGGATGCCCGTCTTAACCTGCGCAATGTGGTTTAAAAGTAAGAGATGGATAGGATAATGAGATAAACGAGAGGATATATAGGATACTTGAAGGATCTCTACAATCCCATATATCCCTCTATCCTCTTCCTCTTCCCTCCTTCGCCAGATTATTTTGTGCATACGGAGTGTAAAAGCAGAAATGGGAGAAAGGAGAAGGCTGGAAGGATGAGAGAGAGAGAGAGAGAGAGAGAGAGAGAGAGAGAGAGAGAGAGAGAGAGAGAGAGAGAGAGAGAGAGAGAGATAACCGCTTAACATTATTGGCGACAAGGGACAGGGAAAGAAAGCAAATAAAAGCAAGAGAGAGAGGAGGAAAGGAGATGGAAGGGAAAGAAGAGCAGGAAGAGAAGAGGTAGTAGGAGTGTAGCAATGACATAGGGACATAAAATAGAGGGAAAGAAGGAGGAGGAGGAGGAGGAGGAGGAGGACATGGTTGTGGTAATTAAGTTATCATTTCAACGCGGGTGAACACATGCAGGGAGTGGTGGTGGTGGTGAGGAGGAGGAGGAGGAGAGGTGTGTCGGTGATGGTGGAGGGAGATGTAAGCATTGTCGCCGTGGTCTGCTACACACACACACACACACGCCTGTCCACGCCCTCACCCCCACCCCCGCGCCGCCCCGCCAGAGCCGCCACGCCACACACGCCCCCAATCCCCGCATCAGAAGCCCACGACTCGATCATTTCCACGACAAGGCAACACTGACGCTTTGTACACACCCACCCACCCACCTCTCTCTCTCTCTCTCTCTCCCCCACCGTCACCCTCCCCCAACAGGGAAGTGCCTTAAAGCACCGTCGACGCCCGCCACGGACACACGCCCCTTCCGTCCACCTCACGTGCCTCTCTCTCTCTCTCTCTCTCTCTCCCTCCACCTGGCGGCCTGCTCACCTGCTGTTGCTACTGCTTCCCCCCTCCCCCCCTCCTAGTACCTGCTGACGCCGCCTGTTCCCGTCACTCAGTGTTAGACTCGACACGGCCAAGGGGGGGAGGAGGAGGAGGAGGAGGAGGAGGAGAGAGAGAGAGAGAGAGAGAGAGAGAGAGAGAGAGAGAGAGACAAAGGGGAGACACAGCAAGGAGGGGAGAGAGAAGGATGCTGCAACAAAGGGGAAGAAGGGCGAGGGGGAACAAAGGGAGAGAAAGAAGGAGGGTGTTGGCCGGGCGGACAATGATGGCATCTCGTTCTCGACCCTCTGACCTCCCCTCTCTCTCTCTCTCTCTCTCTCTCAAAGAATGTGGCGAATTCACTTATCAGTGACAGATGCCATGTACCACCTCGCATGTTGTATGTACCCGTAATTATATATAAAACAAAAAATAATAAAAATAGTATCTGCTCCTTCTTTCTGTGTTCTCTGGGTGTGGCATTCAGGTGCTCCACCGTAACCACACTTTAGTAACATGCATACACGGGGGGACAACAACAATAATATAATAATTACTATAATCAACTCAGGCATCATTGTCATGGTTTCGTAGCTTTCTATAATGTAATTTACCTTCCTCATTTAACTTGATTCCAATTTTGTTGAAACTCAATTTCAAGACACTGTAAATGCACGCCTCATTAATAGCCCATAACAGTATTTCCACATGGAATACAACTCATACTATATACACACTGTATACCTCAATATTTATGTCTATCTGCCTACATATTTATCTTTAGTTTCTCATAGGCACAAATAATAAGTAATAAAGATAAACCACATTAATAAGTTTTTCCACTAAATCAGTTTATATGAATGTCTAAATAAATACAAATATTTTCTGTACTACTTAGCTCTGATATGACCTAACCAATAGTACAGACAGCAACTTCAAGGTGATATACTGTGTGGTGAGCCCTGTGCCCCCTGGAAACAGTATTTCAGGGGAAGAAAGAAAGTGATAGTAATAGCATTGATGGAATGGGGAAACATTTCTTGCAAGCTTTATGGCTTTCTGTACCCATGGCCATTGAATTAATAATGGAGGAACAAGTACATACATGTACAAGAATACAATAATGCAGGGGAGAGCAAGACTGCAAAAGTCAATCAAGATAGGAAGGAGAGGAGCTTAGAAGGTAATGGTTTTTGAACAGTAATGAGTCAAGATTAGTGACACCACATGAAGGTGAGGAAGCTGGAGACAAAGGTGCTTGTTAAAGGATTCAAAGCCGAGAAGGAATTAACCACAGCAGCACCACAGAATGACAATAAGGAACTCTCTTCACTAATACAGACCTAACTGCTACCCATTCAATGGCCGTCCAGCGTTCCTAGTAGACCTTGCACCAAAGGACAGCCAAAACAGGTATAATCATGTTCCTCTAGTATTCTCTACTTCTCCTATTCCATAACTACTTTATGTTTTCCATGTATGTTCTAAATATATGTATGTACATGATTGAGAGAAAAAAAAAAAAAAAAAAAAAAAAAAGGTCAAAGTAGCACAGTTGGGTATAAATATCTGAAATATCATTTAATCTTTCTGTTTCTAAATAATCACCCAATGCAATCTTTCTATTTCTCATGAGCTGCCACAGTTATAAGATATCCCAGAAACCTCAGTCTGTCTTCTACAGTGATGGTTACGGTATAAAGCCTCGAGACTGTTCAGACATGACATATAGGAATGGAAGGTGAAAGACTCCTTACTGTGAAAGAAAAAAAATCATAGTAATGAAGGGTTACTCTGGCTGAATTCTACTCGGGTCTTACACAAGTGATGAGTAGGTATTTGAAAGTAGTAGCCACTATATTTTTTCATCTCATTTAATTTGGGAGTAACTATGAGTAAAAAAGTGACATTGTGAATATAAAACTGTACTGATGGCAATTTCTGACTGATTAAGGATGTATGAGCATGAGTGGACACCCGGAATTGCAATGATAACCACAAATACATGATCATAATTTCCTAAACATTCAAACCCTCACTATCTTAGTTATATATAAACTGGATCTTCATTTCCTCATATACATACAACAATCTGACTTGATTTTGTTGTGAATCTTTAACGATAATAAATTTTTGTGGTATGTAAGAAAGCCTGGCTGACTGCCCACTGAATGGTCAGAGACTACTGCCATGCTATCACAGGACTACTATGTGTAGGCCTAATGGCTTCCTACACCTCTCTTGGATACTATTTTTTATCACATTCCCAGCCTGTTGTAAATGCTAACTAAAAGGGATGTAGTGAGGGGACTTGGGTTTCACTCCATGTATTTTCATTTCTAGTGGGATAAGGCATGACATTTTGTCTTGGCTACTGGCCTTTAGGGAGATATCAGCTTGGTATTTAGACAGCTTTCCTTTAAAGAATACTGTTGACAACAAACTGTATTTTCTAACTGACCAGGTGACAATAATCTGCTTCACCCAAGCTGCAAAACACACGATGTTATATAATGCCTATATCATTCACTAATGAAACAATTCAGTGTGTGTGTGTGTGTGTGTGTGTGTGTGTGTGTGTGTATCCTACTAGAGCAATGCAAGGCTGTGTGTTTCACTACCAATGAGATGAGACCACGGCATCATGTGTGACATGGCCATGGAGGCACTGCTTGTAATACCTCATGTAAGTCAACAGAAACTGATTTTGATAATTAATATCTATCATTGACCGACTAAACCTTCATAAAATTTCACAGAAATATTAAGTAACTTATGGAGTTCATGTGATAAAAGCCATACTAATATTTGCAACTATGTACGAGTATAATCATGAAGAAACAGCAAACAAGCTAGGCTATACATATTATACATGCTTTTGATGTGATGAAATTTTGAAAATTATGCTTTTGCATCTTTCAGATCCTGAGGGCCACCTAAAGACTTACTATGTTCATTATTTAGTTTTGTAGGTGTCTATCTCTGTATCCATATCAATATACTACACTGAGATCCTGTTTAAAGGGGATAGCTGAGACAAGATGTCACGCCTTGTCTCACTGTAGGAATAAAAGTAAAGGGGACTAGATCCTTAGTTCCCTTATTCTGTTCCTTTAGTCACCTTCTATATCATTCAAGGGATATGGTGGCAGTAGCTACCCCTATTCTTCCAACACAACTGTGGAGTGTACAGCCACAGGTAATATTTTGTGGATCAATCCACACTATCTAAATCTATATAACAAGTAGAAATATTGATGCATGTATGTATTTATGTATTTTCTTTTGGCAAAGGCTTTAATTTTATTTGGGAAGGTTGAAGTGAACAGGTTGTCACAATCTTTATCCTAAACTTCCCAGAACAAAGTATACGTTTTGCAAAGGAAATAAACAAATAAGAATAAATGAATGAATATATATATATATATATATATATATATATATATATATATATATATATATATATATATATATATATATATATATATATATATATATATATATATATATATATATATATATATATATATATATATATATATATATATATATATATATATATATATATATATATATATATATATATATATATATATATATATATATATATATATATATATATATATATATATATATATATATATATATATATATAAATAAATAAATAAATAAATAAATAAATAAATAAATAAATAAATAAATATATATATATATATATATATATATATATATATATATATATATATATATATATATATATATATATATATATATACATACATATATACAAATTGCTCCATAGAATGCATATTATGCCACTTAATATTTAGCTTCAATTTAAAAACTTAAAGAACATCTTATAGAAATCCCTTTTCACCTTGAAAGTATATTATCAATCAACAGTGCAGTTCATGTTAAGTTAAGTAATTCTTTGCTGTCAGCCATGCAGGCTCCAGTTACCTGTCTCACTTGTTTTAGATTATGGAATTCATCCCAAACTGTCTACAGTTCCGTATCATATTTTTGTATTCAGAGAGAGAGAGAGAGAGAGAGAGAGAGAGAGAGAGAGAGAGAGAGAGAGAGAGAGAGAGAGAGAGAGAGAGAGAGAGAGAGAGAGAGAGAGAGAGAGAGAGAGAGAGAGAGAGAATTCAGCAGGTGAAAACAGGAGAATTTAAGATAAAAACATGCCTGTGATTGTTATTCCTCACAAAACTATTGTCTAACCACACAAAAACTGCACCTATATGGCTAAGCAGTTTCTCAGCATGCAGAATCTGACAGTGTTATCAGTGTTGGTATTAAGTACTATCACACACTATTAATTTACAACTAACATCAAGACAGAAATTATTGTGTTCCATCATTCTCCTATAAACCTATTAAACATTTTGGTAAAGTTTCCCAAGAAAATGTTCAAAGTAAAGCAAACTCCATGAAATATGCTTTTGGAGGAAGGGTATGGACATATGTACAATTATTTCATTACTTTCTGCAGACAGTGTGATAAAAATGTGCATCAATTTTGTTTGTAACTGTAGCTAATGTGTTAGTAAGTGGCAGCAGGCAGTATAAAGAATACAAGTCTATCTCACTAGCATTTGTAAAACAAATTATTTAGCTACACCAAATATTAAGTTTAATCATCTCATATGTACTAGGTAGCTATCTGAAGTAATTGCCTAAATTGATTTTCACAACAGATCAAATATACGTAATGGTTTATGTTAATGAAGTGGAACTTTAGCTAATCATGGCAAATTATGTTCTAAAGCTATTTCAATGACTGGTTCTTACACATGTGTGATCCACCTTACCTAGTGAACCTATGGTACATCCTGACCGTGAAAATTTAGCACAAAGAATTAAATTAATCTTAGGTGTAACTCCATAATGGAGGGCTGTATATAGTGAGGTTAGGTTAATGGTCCTAAAGGGAGTAGCTATTAGCAATACATGTAGATAAGTAATCACTTGTATGATAGTTACATCTGTTTCTGTAATGGAAGGATAAGATAGTCATGTTTCACATAATGTAGCATTCCTCTACATCAGTGCAATAGCTGCTTGATGATACTGCAATTAAATATTTGCCACAAATAGTAGCTAAACAGTTTTAGAAAATATTTTGTCATTACTGGCTTAACATTTCTTCTTTATACTAAACCAAGATATTCTAATCAATTACGCTAATAATAATTGACAAGTCCACACACTTCACTCTGTGCTTCCTTTTCATGCACACCGGCACATCTTGGGCTATATAAGTTACACTGGTGAACAAGTTACCAATTAATTATTTCTATAAAATACATGCCCATTACTTAAAAAGAAGAAATCCATAGAGATTTTAATGAGATTTTAATAAATCTGATGGCAGTCTTTCAGCAAATTTCTTTTATATCTTTTTCTTATTATGGAAGGGCAGTGTTTCCGTTAAGTCAGCATGGGCCGCATGTGACCCGCCAAATGTTAGTTTATGGGCATTTCATTTGACATTTCTACTTTAAAATGTTAATCACTACTAACATTCTTTTTCAATTTTTAAACAGTTACTAGTTACTTTGTTTTTTTTATATGATTATGTTTTTCTACTTTACAGAATAAGAAATAATAAGAAAAAAATCTTAAACAAGGTTATTTTATCTTTCAAATGTGTTTCATGTAAAGCTCCAATTTAAAGGTACTTTTTCCTTTATAGTTTAAACTTTAAATTGAGTTACATTGTCTTTTAAATATATGCATTCATGTGTAACTTGTACAATACTTTAAAACAACAAATACTAACAAAATCAATTGCATTTTTCTTAAAGCCATTTATTTTGTCTATTTTAAATATTAATAATTTTTGGTCAATATACTATGAAGCCCTATAAAATTGTTAATATTTTAATGAGGCCTTTGCACTGAAAAGTTTGCCCACTGTTACTGTAAATGACACGTACCACTACAGAGCAATCTCACATCAACCGTGTATGTAACATTCTACAAACGTTCCAATCCTTCAATTTACAACTCCCACAAGAATCGAGCTGCCGAGGACATAGTCTAGCGAAACAACACCATTAAATCTGCCCGGCACTGGCAGACAACTTTCCATCATTTGATGAGAATTTCTAGAAGTAAGTAATGACTGACTTTCTTTGTAATGATCTGATCATGTCTCCATAACCTCAATACCCTTACACATAATAACAATAATAAAACAAAAGGTAATCTACTGTTTCACAGTTAACACATTTGACCTTGGTGGTATAGAGATTAATTCCACCAAATTTGATCTTCTATAAATATTTCACTTCAAAGTTATAATAATGAATCATGACTTTCCAGTTTCAATAAAAAAAAAAAAAAAAATAAATAACCAGTGACCAGTTAAAAAAAAAAAAAGTACAAATAACAGGTCATCTTAATCACCTCAGAGTTTTGATGATATAAATCACACTAAATAAAGGTAAACAATATGATACCAGGATATCAGAAGATAAACTAAAAACATTCACACACACACACAGCAAATGACCACACACCACATACCCAAAGGGAATCACGCAAGGAACGAGAATTAAATCAAAGAATGCCCAGAAAATACAAAATGTAACCCAAACACACACCTACACACCCAGTCCCACAGGTCTGCCAGTACTTACCTGTCACAGCAGACACACACCACACCTGTCGTGGCTAGCCAGGTGTCGTGAGCCTCCTCCACAACATTCGGTCATCACTCTTCCTTCACCATGGTATACACAAAAACACTATGAGCTCGAGGGGTAGCAGGAGTTAGCACACGCAACACACCACACACAACCCCTGCCTTTCCTGCCCTGCCCAGCCCTGCCACCACCACCCATATTCCGGCCCTCCCGAGCACCTGGCGGGCGGCACACACCTGGCCCGCCACCCCTGCCCGCACCCCTGACTCACTTTCCACCCCCACAACTTGAAAATACGACCACAGTCACTGATGGAAAGTCTAATTACCTCGCCTTCTCGACACAAGAGACTCAAAACAACACTGAAAGACCAAAACAATGACGTCATAAGGTTGAGTTTCCCATTGGTGGATTATTGTGCACCTGTTTTTCTATTGGTCTCTCGCCCCGCGCTAGGAGGTCCAGCCAATGACAGCCTGGTTTGTGTGCTCGCTGCAGATCTCATTGGTCAAGGATGCTGGCGTATAAGGGAACGTTTTCTGTGCTCAACGCAGGGCAAGAAGGACTCAAGAAAGAAATACAAAGAAATTCAACACGACAGAGTGCATAAATCACTTCGGAAAATTCAGATTTAATGGTTTAAATCGAAATGATTGGTATAAAGTAAGATAAAGGCGATGGTAATGTTGCTTATCATGGTTCTATTTTCCACCAGATGCTGCTTCGTAAACGCCCGACTAACGAGTTGCGCGGTGCATCATGATCTCGGGGCAAGAAAAGGTAAAGCTGAAGGTGGTTTAAAACAAAGAAAATAATAATAATAAATAAATAAATTAAATAAGAGACAAAATAAATACTTCAATCTTTCAAAAATACTTGCTTAGTAGAGAAACTGACAAGAGATTCACTAACCTGTGCAACATCTTATCTTGGCAAAAATAACAGTTTGCCTTTATGTCTGTGTACCTCTTGGGAGAACAATCAAAAGTGGTCAGTCACGGTCCTCTTCAAAGTATTATTAAAAATAGGAACACTTGTGTAGTCTTCTTTCTTATGTTTTAGCTTTAACTCTATTCGTTTAGGGTTTTCTGATATGTCATTATCTACCTTGATCTCTTCTTACGTAGGTATGCTATAATATGTCTACATAAATATACGAAGGACGTAGCCAGGGCTAAGAATATAACACTTCACATGGAGTACAAAAGGAATACTGCACCGTGGCTCGTATCAACAGGAAGGCTGGGACCTTTGAAGCGACATTATAATATCTTTTTCTCAACAAGAGATAAACTCGAGATAGAAAGAGGTTACCAATCGTACTGTGTGACGATGTAAAACAAAATAACTGCTTTATACAAAATGTCTGATTTTTTCTTTTCCATTTACTGAAGAAATTTTTGAGAACGATGATAGGAAAATAATAATAATTGATGAAAAAACAAAAACAAAAAAAACAAGGTAGCTTTTAAGAAAGTAATAGTACCCCATCATAAAGTCCAAGCATTAATGAAAGAAAACGATGCTATTACGGGCTGACATGTACAAACGTTGCAGGCTGAGCGTAACCTGTGAGAATTTGATGAAAGTAGTGCTACACATCAGTGGTCACATGGCATCATACTGAATCAGGAATATACAGTAGTGTCATATGGTGCAATGCTGCATGGGAATATTATTTATATGTACATTTTCCTGTCTGCTTGGTAGACAAAATTTTAATTCCAGTAACAGTAATTTCTCTTAGACACATGTTATGCTAAGCTTTCAAACATATCCGTAGCGAATGATTGACATGTTCATTGTTGTATATATAAGTACAAAATAATAATAAAATCCAACACTTGATTCTTAGTAGATCAGATGACTATAACATGACGAGGTAGTGGAAGGGAGGACAAATTACTCAACCTCTGACTATGACAAGTCTAGACCACTGAACAAACGAACAAATAAATAAAGATAAGGAAATAAACACTCCCATGCCTCCTCAGTCAACAACCCAGTGTTGAATGAAGCAGTAAGAAGCAAATATGACACACAGCCAGCGCTGGACCGCTCCAGGATGGAGTGATTCTTAATCTGTGCTCCTCGGAACCCCAGGCTTCCGTGGCAGCAAGTAATACATGTTTGACAAAAGCTTACCTTAATTTATTAGTATGAACAGAATTGGGCAAAATTACGCATGAAAGGGATGAAATCATTCGCATTTTAGGAGAGAGAGAGAGAGAGAGAGAGAGAGAGAGAGAGAGAGAGAGAGAGAGAGAGAGGCTACAGCTACATGGTTACTAATACTGGATGAGGGGATCGTGCGGGGGGATTCGCCGAATACCAGGTAGTGCGAAAGAGTTCTATAAGTTTGAAAAGTTTGAGCACTGCCACTGGTCAAGAGTACGGTGCCATCTGTCTGGGCCGGGGTTCAATAGAGTACACGCAGTTTCACTCTTACTTTCACGTGCGCATTCATACAATATAACAACTAATGTTGTAGGCGGACCCGTCAACATCACCGGGTACGTACCTCTGGGGGTTCACACCGAGCGAACTACCAAGTTAACTTCATAGGACACTAATTCAAAGCACTATTGGTTTAACTGTGCAGTACGGCGTGATCTCCCAAAGGTGGTGGTCGTGCAGCAAAGCTGTCTAAACTGGGCGCGTGATCAGATGGCAATGCAATGTTCTATTGAACTACAAATCACTCGGATGCGAAATTGACCAGGTTTGAAGACCATTTACAGGAGTACATATAAAGTCAGCAATTATTATATTTTCTACCTATGTAAAACACACACACACCTCTCTCAGTGGTGAAAGAAGCACATCACAATACACATCCTCACCACTCATCCCCACTCAACTCTTTCCCTCACGTCACACCACACACCAATACGTCTCAAGGATGTCACTGCTACTGCCAACCCCAGACAAAGTTTCACCAACCTCTGCACACACACACACACACACACACACCATACCGAAAGTGCTGCAGGTCAAAGAAGACAGCGACAAGGTGGGGACAGTTGCCTTCACACTCACTAATGCCAAAATGAATAAATAAAGACGGATAGAGAAGTGTAAAAAAAAACACACACACACACACACACATTGCATCACCATTCTTAGCTACAATAATAAAAAGAAAAAAAAAAAAAAAACCAAAGACAACCAAATGCATGGACGCACCGTGCCGGAAGGAGCCAACTCTGGGTCTGGGTCTTGGACAGGACGGTGGGCGCCCCCTGTTGATGACGTCACACATATACGTTACATAAACCATTTTGAAAATGTTGATTCGCAAAAAGGCAGGCAGAGACGAATGCTTAATAAAGTCTGATTTGCCATCAATCAAAACAAACTCCTAAAATATAAAAACATTACCAGGCTGAGCAATAAGAGAATATTTCAAAGAACACGGTAAATAAAAGTGTTATAATCTCGACATGCTAAAAAAAACATTCTAAAGCTCACCAACTTCATTCAACTAGATCGCAAACACTTTCAGAAATTTGAACTACTTTCAGAACACATTAAAACTTAGTAACACGCTGAAATAAAAAAAAAAGTTACTTTTATATACGTCACATTTACACAATTAAAGGCACTGTAAATCAATCTTAAAATCCACATATTTAGCTTATCAGGAGCACGACACACTTTAAACCATCATGAACGATTTTTTGAAAGCACCAACACTTAATTACAACTTGAAATAAGAAATCAAAGATACCGAGTTTGAAAATTTATAGAGGTAAAAGGGCTTTTATCTAAGCCATAATCAGCCTAAAAAAAACAGAATTTCACGCGACACAAACACGGAACACTCTTCGAACACTTTTAAATATTTGTAGAAACCACGAAAACTTACTTGTCAGGCGAAATAAGTGGGCAGAGAAAAAAAAATAATGTTGGAACTCGGCAGGCTGATGCAGGCTGGGACATGCTGATGACGTCATAAGACAGCCACCAGAGAGGGTCGGCCACCGGCTGTTTCGCTTTACTGGGCCTATATGACACACAAAGCTGGCAACGCGCATAAATCTCAACAGCTGATATGAGAGACTAGGCATCCACCTTCACTTTATGACATGTCTGGCTTATGATAAGTAAAAAAATAAACCACACAATTTCTGAGACATGCCCGCCGTCGCTTCCCATCCCTTGGTTTACTGACGGAAAACATACCTTTTAGTTGCCTCTAAGTATAACCAGGCGGTAATTCATTGATGCATCATCCTGGAGGTTAGGGCGGTCAAGTTAGGGCCGTGAAATATTGAGTGATATCAGTTTGCTAGTGAAGGCTGTCTCTGGCCAGCACACCCCTTATCAGTCCTCTCACTGCGTCTGATTTCCAAGGCAGCATACACGATTAGCCGGGTCTTCAGGGCCGGTTATTCTTTTCACAGGGAAGAAGATATCTTTTCTGTCAACAGAACCGTAAAAACACTTTTAATCCGTAGTCACTAACTAAAGTCACTGTGGTGCTGGTTTCCCGCTAACCACACATCGCCTTAACACTGGAGGAGACCAAAGCAATGTTAATAATCTCTAACTAGAACCGCGAAAACACTTGAAATCCAGTGTCACTTCAATTGGAGCCGTTCGAATGTTGAAATCTTGTTAATATGTCACTAGACCAGAGGAAAATTAATATCCCGTGTCACTTCAACTAGGCCAAGGGCTTTTACAAATTGTGGAGGCGCTGTGCTGAACGGCCCACCTTCTTCCTAAACAAAACACTGGCAGTAATTGGTACTCGCGGAGGTGGAAGGTGGCGCCACTGTCTGGGTAAGTGTAGCAACAGTGCATGGACATATTAACAAGCTTATTATTTGAAAGAGAAAGTTTGCTATTATAGTAATACTGATACAGTTACATGCATAGGTACAACTTATACTGTATACTCATATTCGTAGTAATAGTAATAATGTATAGAAGTAGTTATAACAATATCACAAGGCCTCACAAACCAAATTATTCACTTATAAATAGCATAAACTTTACATAACGAGTAATTAAGGCTGATATTTATCTTGGTAAGTCTTTTAGGGAGGAGAAGGAGGAGAAAAAATGTAGGAAAACAAAGAAATGAGAAATATGGAGGAAAGAGAGAGGGTAGGAATCAAGGAAGAGGAAGAGGAGAAAGCGAAAGAAAAGAGAATGGGAAAAATACAGAGATGGAATTCATAAGGTAAGGCGAAATAGATCTTAATGAGTTTGTTCTTTTCTTCTGTACTATAGTAAAATTTTCTACTGCTATCACTGTTCTTTCTCGTGTGTGTGTGTGTGTGTGTGTGTGTGTGTGTGTGTGTGTGTGTGTGTGTGTGTTTCACCTACATGTAGGGAGGGCCTTCTACCAATATTTGGTGAGGGGATCGTAGGGGTGTTCCGCAGAATAACAGCAAGTGCAAAAGGGTTCCGTGAGTTTGATAAGTTTTGAGAACCACTACCCGGGGCGTCTCTTGGGAATGAAAACATTGGAACATTGGGAGCTGAGCTCAGACACTTATAGGGAAGTCAAGGGGATCCTTCCCAGAAAAAAAAAAAAAAAAAATTGTGTTTTCTTTAGCCTTGTGGTGACTTCAAAATGAGTCAAAATTAAATTATACTATACTGATAGAAACAGGATGATACACGTATAGATGACTCGGATTAAAGCAAAAAATGGATATTTTGATTGAAGCGAAGTCATATTCCCTCTCTGCAATTTTTAAACATGGTTACAATTTACATGATCTTCAATTTTGTTTGCTTTTTTTTTTTAACACCAGACCATGTGAAAAGTTGTGATGATGCTTACAGAATATATCAGGAGCCATATTTCCCCCAAAACTGCACATCACATGAGTCATTTTAACAAACTTTATATTTCTTCCTATCACTAGTATGTTGTGTTGCACCTCTGTTGAATTATCCGAGACTAAAGAAAAAATATCCGGAGCTAAAGACCTGGATGTCCAGGCCAGGCGACGTCACCCAGGCACTGGTACTACATATACCATTTCCCTCCTGCACATATATGCACGTGCATTACACATTGTCACAGACACCAGACACCAGACACCACCCAGCCTCGCCTTGCATCCCACACGCGGGTCAGTGGCGGTCACTGGCGCGTGGGACGATTATGTTTCAGACGAGGAATAAACTTTGTCCATCACGTGATGCCCTCTCCACACAGGTAGGTAGCAGCAAGAGTGGTTCCATCGCCACCAACACACTACCAGTATTCTCAAAACGTCACAGAGAGGTCCCGTGCAGGACATAAACACTATTAAGCAAAGAAGGTAACTTGTAATAAGAAAAAGACTAATGTATAAAGACTACATTTTCAAGTATATATGATGTTACATAAAATATTCAAATGAATTATATTAACTTCCAGAACAACAAACTACACCTCAAAAGGAGAAACATGGATGGCCAGGGGCGGGGCGAGGCCCTTCACCAGATTCCTACTCAAATTGTAAACAAAATGGTCAGTGAATAATAAAGTAAATTAACTAAGTAAATGATACAAAATAATTATATGTGGGTAATTAAGTAAATCTAATAAGTAAATAATTCACCGCCGTTGTCCATTAATCGAGGGAGTTTTTCAGTCTTCACTGAGCGGCGGTACACGTTTCCCATCACACTTCTGCGACTAGCCATGAAAAATAAAAGTAAGTTCACGTTATGCAAGAACACAACAGCGAGACCAACTGGTTTCACCCGATTATAATAAAAATCAGTAAAATTTTTAGCTTAAATTCTAAGCGTATGTCAGAAAAAAAAAGCTGATTTTGTAAACATTATTATAGTCTACAATTCTTTTCGTGAGTGTTATGAAAAATAAAAAGGCCACGTAAAAATGAAGACAAACAAGAAAAACAAAACGAGGATTACTGACAAAAGTGGCGATACAAAGGAGACTGACAGTCTTATGACACATGCATGACTAAATAATTATTTACATCCACTGTATAAACACATCAATATAATATTTAGCAAGAAACTCGATATCAAACACAACATGCTCACTAATCTCATACACTGATTTCTACTGACCATCTTAAAACAGACAGCGTTCACTTTTCCAACGAGGATTATCACCACCGTCAGCAGGAGGTGGAGGAAGGCCCCGGTCAGCCTTAGAGCCAATACCAACACTGGGGCCATGACCTGTGGCACCTCCAGTTGCTTCACCTCCTCGTCTGCCCCTCGCTGCCACCTGTAGCGAACCAGGTGCACACACTCCATCTGGTGAGGATGAAAGCATCACTAACTTATTACTTCAGTCTGGCTCCTCCTCAGCCTTGTGTGCAAGTGTTAAGTGTGCCTTCAAGACATACTACTGAAAGCAGACACGATTTAAGTGGTGTGGTTCAAACCTTCGAACGTCTCCCTTTTTATTCAGGCGAGGTGCGGGATCGTCCGGGACTACTGACGTGCAGCAGTGCAATACTATTGAGCACAATTACTTATATCTAATTACTCCTTTCTTTGTCTGAGATACACTGGGGAGACTCACCGCCACATGGGAGGGCGTGGGATCCAAGGGGCACGAGGCGTTGAGGCGCTCGTGGGCGGCGCGGCAGACACCACTGGTTGTCCTGGTGGCCAAGGCGACAGTCTTCACGCCCATGCCTCCTTCACGCACGTCTAACAAGATAAGAGTGAGTTGGAAATGTGCAAGACTTCAAGGAACTTTTTTTTTTACCTCAATGTCGCGTCAACAGTGACACTTGCGGTGGTGACTTACTTTCACCAAGGTAACGTTGTTATTTGAGTTCATATATATATATATATATATATATATATATATAGATATAGTATTAAACATCTGAAACATTGTGGGACAGATTCAATACGGTACAAGTAAACTATGGTAATTCACAAACCACATCCTCCACTACCACTACCACTACTACTACCACTACCACTACTACAACCGCCACCACCACGTACCAGGCTCTTTAGGGTCTTTCCTCTCCTCCGGTAGGTAGTGGTCCAGCAAGTCGTGTGCGGCGTCTAGGGCGCGGTGAGGGGCCCTGCCGACTGCCACTGTCCTCTCCCTGATGGCCTGCGTCTGCTCCACCTGCAGATTCACTTCAAACTGAGACCTTTCGTGTCAAATTAAATCATATCAGTATCAGGCTCAGGTTCACTCTTTAATTACGCAACAACAGCAAACTCATAAATGACAAAAGTTCTAATAATGTAAACTGAAGCAGGTCATCAAGTAACAATAAAAGACTTAAGCCTGGGACTAGTACCCTGTGTTTTGTGAAAGAGGGAAAAAACCCAGGATACCACAGAGGCGCTTCCAAACAACGGAGGCGGCACAACGGAAAGGAGTCAGTCTTGGTCCACTGTTGCGAACCATGAATCAAATCTGAACTCTAATTAGTTTGGTTCACTTAAAGTCTGAGATTACTCACGAGACGGGCGGCGCGGGAACGGACGGCGGCGGAGAGGGAGGCTGGTGAATCACTCTCCCCTGCCAGGGTACAAAGGACGCCGTCACGTGTGGCCTGCAACACCTGCAGCAGAAACATATTTTAGGGTTCCTCGTACCTGAATAAGCTGACGGTGAGGCAAGGCTGGAGTGAAGATTTATATATAGATGGTGATTGTGAAGATGAAGACAAAATAATGATAATGATGATGATGATATGGTAACAATTTAGATACTCTTTAAATTATCCCAAGATTCAGATTCCATGCTGAGAAACAAAAGAGATGAATAAATGAAGAAATAAAATCCCACGTGAATTTTCTTCTATAGACGTAAGCATGGTGTCTGGTAATTCACCTTCAATGCACGGATCGCCACACATACACAGCATAAAGCAGAGCCAAGAGGATTAGTGGTTAAAAGGGAGCAACGTGAACCTTCTCACACCTTCATGACAAGAGCACAGTTCGTCACGTTCTCAAATCAGTACAGCCTCGACCCTGCCAAAACGTGTGTACAGCCTTCTTTCATGTCCCTATCTTCCTTGCCACCATGTTCGCACCTCCCCTGCCACTATGTCCACACCTCCTACCCTGCCAGCATGTGCACACCCCTATCCTACCGGCATGTCCACACTTTCTACCCTGCCAGCATGTGCACACCCTCTGCCCTGTCAGCATGTTCACACCCCCTGCCCTGCCACCATGTCCACACCCTCTGCCCTGCCACCATGTCCACACCCCCTGCCCTGCCACCATGTCCACACCCCCTGCCCTGCCACCATGTCCACACCCCCTGCCCTGCCGGCATGTGCACACCCCCTACCCTGCCGGCATGTGCACATCCCCTACTATACCACTACTGCCGCACCTCGGAGGAAGGCTTGGTGACAACGGGCACCATCCGCTCCACATCGTCTAGTCGACGGCACGCCCAGTCGTCCAGGGGCTTGAGGTGTCCCGCGTACCTCAGCAGCGGCTCGGCCAAGGGTGCCGCCTTGGTCACTGCAGTTTTGAAGGAGTTCTCCGCCGCGGCCAGGGCCACACCCACCTGCCTGTACTCCTGCAAATTGTTTTCGACTTTTGAGTGTATTTTGTGGAATTGAAGAGATTGGCGAGTTTAATAAATACGAGATGAACGAGAAACAATAGCAATAGAAACATCAACAAAGGGAGAATGACAAATACAATATTTACTGAAAATGCCTAAACTTTGACAAGGTTCCAGGGATCGTGAGCAGATAATAGATACACAGGTGTACGAGACTGACCTTGGATCTCTGGTACAGGTGGGAGGCGAGGCCACAGGCGTCATTCACAGCGGGCAGGGCCATTAGGCGGGCCGGGAAGGCGGGCCATTCGGGGCTGCCCTCGGTGCTCGCCATCATGAACTGCTCCTGTCCAGAAAGAAGCAGATTGACCTGAACCATGGAACGAAACCGACTCCATGAGTGCCAACATGTCTTTTTACACTGGGGGAATAAAAAGACGAGGAAAACAAAATACAACGTTTGCTCATTACTGGATATTTCCTCCCGGACCTTTGTATAATTGTCAAGTATCCTTTTCATAATACAGGTGTTGATAAATGTACAACTTCTCTAATCAACTAAATTAGAATGCTTATTAACGCCCGGTAATGAGACAGAGGCCTACAAACGGGTTGCATTCAAAGCACGCATGCTCTCACACGGGACTGCAAGTATACAACAGAGGACACACATAATGATGGCCTTCAGCACGTAAAAACTGTGCGGCAACACTTGTTAGTGTTCGTGTATGTCATGCATGGCGCGGTGGTGGGGCACAGTGAGCAACACCATTAGCGGATCCAGCTCTACCAGTATTTGTTCATTAGGGAAAAAATAATTACTGACCTCGTACCCACTATTAAAAAAGGAAAAACGAGAAGCACATGGGAAAAGTTTTACAAAAAATGGGCATATGAATAAACCTTAACTCAGGTCTTGTCACATCCGTCCCGTCTGGAAGCAGTACAGCAAACTCCGTCCAGTCTTTCAGCAGCACTGCACCTCCCCCCCCTCCTAAGCCAAGGGTTCACTTCATCTACTAATGACACGGGAAGACATCGTAACAAAATCCTTGTTCCTAACAGTCGCTGTGATGTCAGGCATAGATTCTTCTTAGTCAGTGGTGAAAGTCTGGAACTCCATTCCCATTAATGTGGCAGAAGCAGATTTTCGTAATAGTTTTAAAAAGAGTGACTGCCTATCTGATTTGTATTGCTAATTTGCTTGATATAATCTACACTTGTTCTGGGCTACAACACACTTTCGAATACCAGGTTCAGTGAGTGTTCGCGGATCGCAGAATACGGAGGGTGTGAAATCTGGCGACCTGTTCGAATAGATCCATTTTTATGCCCATTGATCCGAAGAGTTGAATTCCTTCCCGTTTCACCGATGTACCGAGATTTACGTCTCAGACATTCAAACGGATACACTATATTACGTCAGAGTAGTGGGAAGACACGATCTTTGAAAGGGAAAAAAAGATTCTAAAGCGAAAAAGTTATATACACGCATGCACTCCCCCACGCACACGCATGTAATAAGAAGCTGGTGAAAGCATAAACTCATTCTGTATATACGAGTCATCACCATGCGAACACCAAGACAGATACTCTATTTTCAATCGTTCCAGCTCAAACATATGTCGTTTTAGTTCACGTGTACTTGAACTAAAGACTTGGAAAGCACGTTGTCGCTCTCCACGTGATACGCGGCGCGTCAACAAATATTTCCCACAACGATTTCCGGAGTGTGACCAAACAACGCACGTAAAAACACACACGCATTGCATCACCGCTTTCATCACTTAATTCCTCGTCCGTCACGGCGACTCACTTAATATGAAACAAGCAATATCACTTTATATGGAACGGACAATATTTGATTAATGTGTGTGTGTGTGTGTGTGTGTGTGTGTGTGTGTGTGTGTGTGTGTGTGTGTGTGTGTGTGTGTGTGTGTGTGTGTGTGTGTGTGTGTGTGTGTGTGTGTGTGTGTGTGTGTGTGTGTGTGTGTGTGTATGGAAAAATGTGGATGACTGGAAAGGTATGAATGGGTATATACAAGTGTGGTTGGATGTGGGTGAAGAGGAGGGTGTATGGATGGTAGAGGGTGGATATGGAAAGGTATGAACGAGTGTATGGCCGTTGATGAACGAAGATAAACCCCTTCAGTCCCATGACGCGTTTCCATGTTCCTTCTGCCTACCATTTGGTGATTATATACAGCCTTAGAAACTTGTGTGAGGGGGAATAAAATAGTGAAGATTTTACCCATTAATATTCTGACCTCCATAGGCCCTTCCTAATGTCAATAAAATGGCTTAATCGCACACAAATACAAGTAAAAATGTGTCCCAGTACTAGAGTCGTCAAGGTGTATGGGTGGACAAAGTAGGGTTGGTCGTGAATGAGAGTTGATGGATAAGGATGGATGTGGATGAAGGGACAAGAGTGTAGTTAAGTGTATTGACACGTATTTAGACACGTGAATGTGGAGACGAATGTGGATGAGTGGACAAGTATGGATAAATTTAGATACTTAATTATGAATGTTGGTGGATGTAAATGATTGTGGGAAAAAAAAAAAAAAAACATGGATGAATATGGACGAATGTGGATGACAATAAAGACATAACTTACCCAACTTCCTTCACTTCCAACTATCAAATCTTCTACGAAATAAGCGGGACTTCCACTTTCTACCCTCGAGCAACCAGACTCTCCCCAAACATCCACGCTACACACCCTAGGCAGGAAACGTCGCCCTACACACACTAATTACATCCTAAAAGCAGCCAAGCTCATCAGCGCGCACAAAAGACTCGCCTAATTTACGTTCATTCCTGTGAAGTGCAATGGATGGTGATTTAATGGGAAGCCACCAAAGTAAATGTTGACTGCTTACGGATTTCACTTCTCCCTTTAACTGGCTGACTGGTTAGCTGATTGGTCAATTGGTTGTGATTACATGGATGCTTGGTTATTTGACTGCCAGAATGACTGATTGTATAAGAAAGTGGCTGAATAATTATCTGGTTGACTGGCTGACACATGGAAGGATTGATCGAATGACTGCCTTAATAAATGTTTACTTAGTGACAGACTGCTTGCTTAAGTGACTTGACTGACTGCCTGCGTGAACGACTATCTAAGCGGCAAACTATGGATTATTGCATGCTTGACTGACATTCTTGACTAACATCACTATATAAATTACTGATCGATTGAAAACTTACCAGATGACTTGCACCTTCGGACACTAGATGCTGATTAACTCCTCACTGACAGAACACACACACATACACACTACTGACTACCTGACCTACTTCACCTGGGAACACTGGAGCGAGTCTAAAGTTTCCTTGGGAGAGACGGACATACCTGATCGTCACACTGGCCGGAGCTTCACTGATTATTCGTTTCCTGCACCTCGGAGACTCTGGAGCAGCTGACTGAATGACCAACTGACTGAGTAACCTGCCGCCACTCACGTCACACAATGCTCCTTCACTGCCACACGTCGCCACAGTCTAATTCAACTCCATGAATACAAATGAAACCACGTGATGCCTTACTGTGTCTGTGATGTATTGTGTAGGTTTACTTTTTATGAAGCTGTGATGCCGCCTAAAGATAATTGTAATGTTTTGTTTGCATTGGCGCACCTCCACCCCCAACAAAAATAAAAGAAAAAGAAAAAAGGAAGTTGTTATTATTCTTGATGCTGTTACTGTTTTTGTTGTTTGGCGTTATAATGCTCCAGTGGTCCCTACGATACCTACTGAAGAATAAAGGAAGTTAAGTGTCTTTCCTTAGCTACGATACCATTCACGTGTCTGTAGTGAAACAATAATGGTCTATAAAGCTGCCTGGTGATTGTAAGGAAAGAAATAGTTCGGTAACGTAAGAGTTAAGAGGAAATGTGTAGTTTAGGTGTGTGTTCTAGATACTTAACCACTTCAATATTGACACGGATTTTTACCTTGTTTTTTTTTTTTATGCCCTGTCTATAGCGCCTGTAGGTAACTTCAAGACGTATTGGAAGCACTATTAAACTTCCACCCATTAGTGGCGCAGGCAATTTTATTTATAGTGGTACCCATATTAGGGCCCATATCACCACCCAAGCGCATCTTTGGTGTAACCATCTAGAACCTGGGGATCATGGTGACATGTAGGCAACTTTAAACCACTCGACAAATGGCAAAGTAACAAGGCGATACGTGGTGGGATTCGAACCTACACGTGGACATCTGTCCGATCCCACGCTCACCACCTTATTCACTATGCCACCGCCTCCCTAAGACGATTTTATTTGCATTAGGAAGAATCTATGGAGGTCAAAAGATAAATGGCAACAGTCTTCACTATTTTAATCCCACACTTTAGTTTATGAAGCTGTGTAAAATCACCAAATAGTATATGAAAACGCGCCATGGTACTGAAAGGATTAATGAAATGAGCAAGTGTGTTAGTGGTGGTTGATATTATTGTTGCTGTTATTACTGTTATTGTGTTAGATCTTCCTCCTCCTCTCTGTCTGGTCTGTGCGTTCTGAGGTCAGGCGAATATGGATGTTAGGTAGCTCTATTCAATATTCAAACCAGGAGGATGTAGAGAGGAACAGGTGAACAGGAAACACTGTACGTGCCTTCTTCATTATCTTTGTGGCGTTATCATTGCTGGAACTGTTACCTTTCCTTTACAATAATAAACTTTATTTGATAATGTGTGTGTGTGTGTGTGTGTGTGTGTGTGTGTGTGTGTGTGTGTGTGTGTGTGTGTGTGTGTGTGTGTGTGTTTTATTGGATGACAGCGACGATAACGACAACATCACCACCCACAACAACAGCACCAAAAGCAACAGCAATAACAATAACAACAACAATAGTAATAACCATAATGATAATAATAGTAACAACAACAACAACAACAACAACAACAATAATAATAATAATAATAATAATAATAATAATAATAATAATAATAATAATAATAATAATAGTAATAAATGATAATAGCGTTAACAAAAATAATGTTAATAACTTCTACTGTTCACTGGCAGTCACTTACGCGTCTTAGCAGCAAGAGTTGTTTGACACCAAGAATGTGTTATTTCCCCTCTAACATCCAGACCTAAATAAAATAAAATACACGACGCAAAAAAACTTCTCGGACACAAAACCTGCGCTATAACTGCAAGAATTTTCAGTCGACTTCTTCCCCTTTGTCTAAGAAACAATCCTGCGATATCGTATAAATTTTTAGAAGACCGAAGTTTTTTTTTTTCCCCACCACTTTTCAGAGCCACGACGAACAAAAGAATAATAAAAGAAAATTCCCTCCGCTATTTCTGGCCTGGTTAAAACGAAAAATAGAAATCTCTTGAAAAAAAAGAAAAAAGGAGAGAGAGAGAGAGAGAGAGAGAGAGAAAGGAAGAGGAAGACACTAAATTAATTGTAACTCGTTCTTCTTTATATCCTCCCTTTCTCTACCCACCACCCTTTCTTCTCTCTCTGTCTGTCTGTCACCTCGATCACCTCCCTTTCTTTCCTCTTCCCCTCGCGACCCCCTGCTTGGCCAGTCTGTGTTGTGACTGGCAGAGTAGTGACACCCTGCCACGCTCCCTGTAGGCATCACCCTGTCTCTCAGCGGGAATGCGAGGTGGAAAGGATACAGGAAAGGAGACACAAAAGGAACTCAAGATTCATCACTAAATTATCTATCTTTGTGAAATTGCTCGTAATAAGGATCGTTATACATTATACTATGGTGAGGAAAGAGGTCTGAAGGGGGTGAAGGAGATAGAAGTTAATATATAATGTAGGTAAGAGAGAAAGAAAAAAGGAAAAAGTAAGAGATAGCAAAGAGGTAATGAAGAAAATAAAATCATTCTGGAGTATAATATTGTGAAGAGGAAGATTTGCATGGGGAGAAAAGAGGAAGAGAGAGAGAGAGAGAGAGAGAGAGAGAGAGAGAGAGAGAGAGAGAGAGAGAGAGAGAGAGAGAGAGAGAGAGAGAGAGAGAGAGAGAGAGAAAAAAAATAAGTA
>NC_059302.1:28339918-28349918 GCF_017591435.1 Portunus trituberculatus
TCACACACACACACACACACACACACACACACACACACACACACACACACACACACACACACACACACACACACACACACACACACTGCCGCGCACCATTATGTAAGATGCCAACATGGGGATTGTGTAGTTTTAAGAAATATGATTGTTAGTATATAATAATATATACATTTATAAGTTGATTCAATATATAGGATTTTCAGCTCTGTACTAGCTGCCATTCAAATAAACCGGAATATTATTATTATTATTATATTACACACACACACACACACACACACACACACACACACACACACACACACACACACACACACACACATACACACACTTCTATCGACCACAAACAACATTTACATAAAACTCCATTAATTTTGAGGTCCAACACAATTCTTAAAACATTATCTCTTTACATACAAAACACAAAAAGTCAAAGTTACCAAGATAAATCCAGAAAAACTATAAAAACTCACTCAAACTCACGCTATAAACTATAACAACTTCATCTCTCTCTCTCTCTCTCTCTCTCTCTCTCTCTCTCTCTCTCTCACACACACACACACACACACACACACACACACACACACACACACACACACACACACACACACACACACACACACACACACACACATAATGAAGGGTGACATGCACGTGGGTAGCAATAAATTCGCCTCAAATTTTCCCTCGCTGATGGACGACTCACGCACCGCTGAACCCAAAATCAACACCATTATTAGAGGAGGGATCGCGGGGACACCAGGAAAAGGAGGAGGAGGAGGAGGAGGAGGAGGAGGAGGAAGGGAGGAGGAGGAGGAGGAGGAGGAGGAGGAGGAGGAGGAGGAGGAGGAGGAGAAGAGGAGGGGATGCTTACAAAGTCATGTTTATTCTCTTATTTGCTTAATTTAAAGAGGATTGTGTGCAGAACAGGTAAATTACTTCATGTGGAGCAGAGCAGCGGAGGTGACGGGACCATGATCAGGGAAGAGGCAGCGCAGGAACCAAGTGCAGGAGGAGGAGGAGGAGGAGGAGGAGGAGGAGGAGGAGGAGGAGGAGGAGGAGGAGGAGGAGGAGGAGGAGGAGGAGGAGGAGGAGGAGGAGAAGACGAAAAGAAGACGACGAAAATGTATAAAAAAAAGAAGCAAGAAAAATCAGAACACCATCTGGTACCACCACCATCACCACACAACAACAACAACAACAACAACAACAACAATAAACGACAGGAAAATTGACAAAACACACACAAAACAAGGAAAAAAAAAAAAACACACACACAAAGAGTAAAACTAAAAAAAAAAAAACGTGAAAAAATATACCAATCGTGAAGACATCTTTTTAGGAGGAGGAGGAGGAGGAGGAGGAGGAGGAGGAGGAGGAGGAGGAGGAGGACCTAGGGGACAGCTAAGTGCGGTGAGAAAGGAGTTTGTCTCATTTCAAGGCCACACTTCTTTCTTCCTTGCGCACCACCACGACCACAACCACCACCACCGCCTCACTCTCTCCCCTCTCCTAAGACACAACTACGGTCTCTTGTCTCGTAGTGTCGGTCCCCTCGCTCTTGTCACTAGCTTTAATTCAATTTGCTCTCACCGCCCCACTCTCTCTCTCTCTCTCTCTCTCATATTTGTTTACCATTCCCCTTTCCTTGCTTTCCATTCACTAATTATCATTCCTCCACCCACTCACTCTCGTCCTCACTCATTTGCCAGCTGTTTATTTCTATTTATTTATTTTATTTTACCTCCCTGGCTGTGTACGTTCAGTGTTTGTTGTTGATAAATTAATCCTTCCCCCCCACCGCTGAGCCGCACAGTTCCTCCATTCCTCTGAAGAAGAATTTCGCCTCATTACTCATGTCTAATCTTTACCTGTCCTCGATACTTCCCGCGGCGCAATTTCCACCCTTGCAGTCACTGAGGAAGGTTTTTTTACTAATGGATTTTCACGAATGTTGCTGTATCTTTAATTCCTCTTCTTCTTCTTCTTCTTCTTCTTCTTCTTCTTCTTCTTCTTCTTCTTCTTCTTCTTCTCCTCCTTCTTCTTCTTCTTCTTCTTCTTCTTCTTCTTCTTCTTCTTGTTCTTTTTGTTCTTCTTCCTCCTCCTCCTCCCTCCTCCTCCTCCTCTTCTTTCTCCCTCGGGCAATATAATGGGTGTACTGTTCACCTGCCTTTCATCTCTCGATCAGGTGTGAAATTGACTGGTGAAGTTTGTAAAATTAATATATGTAGCACCGTGTCTTCCTCTTCCCTCCCGTCACTGGTGCTGCGACGCCCCACTCAAAGCACTGGTGATGATGATGATGATGATGATGATGAGAGAGAGAGATTTAACACGACGGAGAGAGATTTAACGCCGGGAAAAAAAAATCTGTGGGTGAAAATACTGAAAAATAAACAAATAATTAGATAAATACTTGAGTAAATCAGCAAGCGAGCCAACAAATAGATAAACAAGTGCAATAAACACTGTACTCTGCTCCGCTCATGTGTGGGGGAGCAAACACGTCAAACGAAAACAATAAACAAGGCGCAATAAACAACGAGTATTGTTGTTGTAGGCACGAATTTACAACACGAATAAATAAATAAGAAAAAAAAAAAATGGAGGTAGGGTTTATCTGGGCAACATTAATCACCACACCCACCTACACACACACACACACACACACACACACACACACACACACACACACACACACACACACAATTAATGACACTCACTAGTGGAGGTAAACTTTAATACTATTTGACCTCACAGCCATACGCAATAACGCGTGGCATTCATTTACATACGTATATTAATTTCATCCATCTATTCCATCAAAAAGTTACAATGGAGGTAGTTTGTGTGAAGGGGGAGGGGGGAGAGAGAGAGAGAGAGAGAGAGAGAGAGAGAGAGAGAGAGAGAGAGAGAGGGCTATAATGAAGACGTGGGAAGGGAGAATGGGAAAGAAAGATAGTGCCGGTGTAGAGAGCTAAGCGGCTGATTGATGACTGATTGACTTCACGCGATGTTGGAAAGTAGTTCGGAGAATAACTCGAGAAATATGCCATTAGGTTGTTAAGAGGCTGGGTGGATGGGTGGGTGGATAGGTGGGTGGTGTGGATGGGTGGATGGGTGGGTGGATGGGTGGTGTGGGTGGTGTGGCTGGGTGGGGGACGTAGTTAGGGTGTCAAATTACAGAAGGTTTGGGAAATGATAAACAATATTGTCAACATTTCCTTGAATTACAAAACAAAACGTTACATTTTTTCTCTCTCTCTATTGTGAACTCTACTTTTTTCCTCGTTATGCCTCCAATTCTTTCAATTCGTGTGTTGTTCTATATTAGACACATTCATTTATTTGCAAGTGTTTTATATGTCATACTATCTTTTCAATTCTATGTAACATGTATTAGTTTTTCATTCATTTATTTCATTTATCTTTATCTCTCTTCGTTCTATTTCTTACCCAAAAAGTCTTAGTTCATGAATCTTGACCACTCCTGTAGTAATAAATGTATGTTATTACGACAAACATAATAAAGCGTTTAAGTGAAGGGAGGCTGGAAGAGGGTCAATGAACTGCAGTGATGGGGAGGGAAGGGGGACTGGAATGGGGTGTCCTGGAGAAACTGGACGGAGATGAGAGGAAAGTGTGGTAGTAATGAAGGTAATGGAATGAGTGTCAGGGAAGGTTACATCAGGTCAGTGTTTAGGTAAGTTAGTGCAATGAATAAGCTGAGAGAACAGTGGCAGGCGTTTGAATATGTTAGGATTGAGGATGTCAGAGGATGTCAGTCTCTTGAAATGAATGAGAGTATCTATTAACCTCTTCAGTACCATGACGCGTTCCCATATTCATTCTGCTTATATTTGGTGATTTTATACAGCTTCAGAAACTTATGTGTGGTATTAAAATAGTGAAAACTCTGGTTATTAATCTCCTGACCTCCATACACCCTTCCTGATGTCAATAAAATGGTTTAATCACACCCAAATCTCAAGGTAAAAATGTGTCCTAGTACTGAAGGGGTTAATCTAGTGGAAGGGTGTGAGTATTGCGGCTATTAGTGGAGCAGCTTGAAACGTGTTGATTGCTGGAAAGGCCGGGAGGGTTATTGAGGTCTTGGAAGAGCTGCGAGGGTTATGTTAGTGGAGTTAGTGGGGCAGAGTGAAGAGGTTTAATCAATGCAGGCTGTGAGGATTACGGGGTTCTTGGAAGAGCTGTGAGGGTTATGCTAGGGAGTTAGTGTGATGGGGTTGGAAAAGTCAGGTAGCTACAATGGCAGAAAATGTTGGCGTGGGTATGCAAGGGAGGTGTGTGGAATGTGTGGTCTTTAGATGATGATGGAAGACAGTTGAAGGAAGCTTTGTAGTGGTGAACGGTCAGGAACGAAGGTGTTGTGTTGATACGGGTTAAGAGGTGATGTAGTGTTGAGGGGGAGGGGATTGTGACGGGAGGGGGTCAAGAGAGGCCTGTTGCGCAGTTATGTGAGGGGTCAACTGGTGTGTGGTGGGAGGGGAGTGGGGGTGTGTTGCGCAGTTAAGGGAGGGGGGGAGGGATGGGAGGAGAGGGAGCGTCTTGGCGATGGATATTTGGTGAAGAAAAATGAAACACATCAGTCTATGTATCCGCGTGACTATCTATCATGCCTGTTTTATCTTTCATCTAGTTTTATCTATCGGCGCCGCTTCCTCTGCTGTTCTTTAGCCATTAGTGCGTGGGTTGGTGTCTGCTTCCTCCTTCATGTCGTCAGTCTCTCTCTCTCTCTCTCTCTCTCTCCTCGGCTAGGCATTGCTCCCCATGGCTTTCAAATCCTAAAGAACCGAATCCTTCCCTGACGCTCGCCTCGTTTCAGCAGCTCACACACAAGCGATCATTTTCTATTTCTTGTGTGTTTCGTTTTCCTTTCCCTGACGCAACACTTTCTTCAAATTTTTTTTCTTTTGATGGGCGAGTGGAATAATTATGATTTTATTCCTTTCTTTTATCGTTTCATATTTTTAATGGTGTTGGTTTTAAGACGTGGTTTCAATTCCCTCGGTGTTGTTCCTTTCAGCTATTCTTTTATACTTTGTTTTTATCCCTACTAAAATGTCTGTTTTATTTACGCTGGATTCTAAAACACAATGAGAAAATAATATACGATTAAAAACACTTGCATCCTTAGCATCGTACCTCAGTGTTGCTGTGAGTGAGTTACAAAATGTCGGATGCTGAATAAAATCATTTCTTTTTATCAAGGAAAGGAACAACTAAGGTCTGTACTTTTAAACGCCTTAGTGTCTTATTTTCACGATGTGGACTTTTAGAAGCTTTAACATAAGTTAGTGGAGTTCTCAAGATGTTTTCATGAGTAGAGGGAGCTAAATAATAGGCAGAATGAATCACAGAAGACAGACACACACACACACACACACACACACACACACACACACACACACACACACACACACACACACACACACACACACACACTGGTCACCTCTATAGTCTTTAGAAATAGCCCTCGTGAAAGCAAGAACATGTACATAACTTTTAGACAATAAGAAAAAAAAAAAAAAAAAAAGAAAATGAGAGACGAAAACAGAAGGTCCGGCCAGTGAGAAGAGAAACGTTTCCAAGATAACACTCCAGACCATAACAATAAAATGAACAAATAAAAATAAGTAATGGAAAAAAAGTAAATTAAGAATACAAACTCCCAAGGAAGGTCGCAGGACTCAGGATTCCTTCACCACTTCAACTCCTGCAATGAAAATCAGCCATTTTTTTATACATATTTCAGTTCTTTAAACAAATAGTGTGTATGTACGTGTTTTCCCTGCATTTTCTGTGTTTTGGCGCATAAAAAGCAGAAAACCACTAAAATAACACGTTTTTGTTACTTTTTATTTCGTTTCTTTATTTTGGCTTATTTTCACCAATTTTCTCGTTTTAAAGTGTAACAATTGTAAAATGACTTCAATATACAACATTTTCAATCAAGATAGTTTTTTTTTTTCATAAAGCACGTTAAAAACATATAAATAAAACGTTTTAAAAAATATAGTGTATATACTTGTTTTGCCTGCACTTCTTCAAGTCTTGAATAACACACACTCTACGGAGACACTCATCCTTGGTGTAGACACGGATCAATTACTATCATTATCATCATTATCACCAGCATCACCATCACCATCCCTTGTCCTCCTCTTCAGCGCTCTCATCTCACAACTTAACTGCACAAAAGGCTTCACTACCCATTCTCGTCACTCTTCCCATCTATCAACCCATTTACCTTCCCCTCCTCTCCTCTCTCCAATTCAATTCTCCTTCCCTACTCCTTCCCTCCGCCCCTCCACGAATGCCCAGGGAAGGAGCTGACGGCGCCTCCTGCTCTGATTCCATCCCTCTGGAGAATTGACTGTGGGGAAGGTGAGGAAGAGATAAAGAGAAGTAAGGAGGTTACATAAGGAGGAGGGATTAAAGAAAGCTTGAAGATGGAAAGAGAAGGGAAGAAGGAAGAGGTGAGAGAGAAGGTGGAAGATATGGATGGATGGGGAAGATATTGAAGGAGGAATGGAAGTTAGGAAAGGAAGGTGGAGAGATAATAGATGGGGAAAAAGTGTTGGTTAGGAAAAGGTGAGGAAGGAGGAGAAAGATAGAACGTTAAGGTAGGAGGGTGGGAAAGAAAGTAGAGATAAAAAAATAAAATAAGTGAGGAGAGAAAGACGGAAAGGCAGAAATGAGGTAAGAATGTGAGGAAAAATAAAGAGAGAAACGGAGAAAAAAAAAACAAGACGAAAAGAAAAGAAAATAGTGAAAAAGAAGAAGAAAAGAGATGAAAAAAGAAGAAATTAGAGGGTAAGACGGAGAAAAAGGGAAATGAGGTAAGAATGCGAGGAAAAAATAAAAAATAAACAAAAAAATACACGAAGAATAGCAAAAAATAAAGAAAAAGAGAAGAAAAAAAAAAAAAAACTAGGAGAGTGAGACGAAAAAAAAAAATGAGACAAAATTGCAAGAAAAAACGAAAGAAAATACGAAACGAAAGAAAAAGAAACAATTAATGGAAGAAAAAGGAAAAAGATAAAAAAGGAAGGTAGAAAAGGGAGAGTTGGTGAAGAAGAGATCGGGGAAGACGGGGAGGAAAGATGGGAAGGAAGAAAGCCTGACCTCCTAAAACACGTCTCCATCTCCTTCCTCTTCCTCTTCCCTCAGGGCCAATTTTTGCGAGGTCGTGAGGTAGCATGCGAGTCTCCTTGTTGGGAGGAGGAGGAGGAGGAGGAGGAGGAGGAGGAGGAGGAGGAGGAGGAGGAGGTAGGTAGTAGTAGTAGTGGTGGTGGTGGTGGAGGTAAATATGTTGATGATGCTGGTGGGAAGAGAAAAAAAATGAGATGGAAGAGAGGAGGAGGAGGAGGAGGAGGAGGAAAAAGAAAAAGGAAATTAAAACAAAGATGAAAGCAAACTGAAGTATATAATAAGAGAGAGAGAGAGAGAGAGAGAGAGAGAGAGAGAGAGAGAGAGAGAGAGAGAGAGAGAGAGAGAGAGAGAGAGAGAGAGAGAGAGAGAGAGAGAGTCCTCACAAATGACGAAGGAGAATATATATTCATAAAAACAACACACACACACACACACACACACACACACACACACACACACACACACACACACACACGCACGTAATCAAATAAACGAAGAATGAATAGAAAAAAATACATGACCATAAAATTAAAAGAAAGGGATAAAAAAGAAAAAGAAACATCAAATCTAACCTTAAAAATTGAAGAAAATAAAGCAGGCAACTTATTCACGTTTTCTTTTGCTGATTTTTAAAGGAGAAACTAAAGTATAATAAAAAAAGACGTGGCTGGAAATGTGTCGTTTATATATATATATATATATATATATATATATATATATATATATATATATATATATATTTTTTTTTTTTTCCTGTTTCAAATATTCTTTCCATTTTCCATGAATATTGTGGACACGGGGACATTCATTCTCTCTCTCTCTCTCTCTCTCTCTCTCTCTCTCTCTCTCTCTCTCTCTCTCTCTCTCTCATTTTCTTTCTCTTTCTGCGCATCTTATCCGTCGGGTCGCCTTGAGTCTATTTTGAAAGTGTCATTCTTCTCATTCGCAACCTGTCTTCATCAGTTTCCCTCCAACACCTCTCTCTCTCTCTCTCTCTCTCTCTCTCTCTCTCTCTCTCTCTCTCTGACACCTTCCTCCCTTTCTATTTTTCTTTTGCATTTTTCGTCGTTTCTACAGTTTATTTCCATCTTTTCGTTTATTCTCATTCTCATCTTTGTTTTCTTTCTTCTCTCTTTTGTCATTCATATTGATAATTCTGACTGCTTTGTGTGTCTGTGTGTTTGGCCTCTTCATCCCCCCCCTACCCCTCTCTATCTCTCTCTCTAAGCTTGTCAATATTTCAGTCTTTGTTTACTCTCACGCGTATGAAAAAGATGTATACCCTCGTTCGTCAGCCAATGAGGTCACGGAGCAGGTGTTCCTCAACCAATCAACGCCTCAGGAACTTGTCGCCACTGGAGGACTTGGGGAGGACGTGAAGGGAATGGCGGAATGGTCGAGGATGGGGAAGTTTAGCTTAGTAGATCGAATGGATGGTTGGAAAGCCACCTGATCCCTGCCATCCCTGCCTCTCCTCCCCCTCAACTTCCTATCTTCTCTTTCTTTTATCTTTTATTTACGTGATCAAGTTTGCCATTACTACCACCACAACCACCATGATCGCCACCGCCACCGCCACCACAGCCGCCGCCACAGCCGCCAGCAGTTCACGAAAGGGAAAGAAAGAATACATATGAAAGAAAGAAGTAGCTCTCCCTCTAAAGTTTCCACGAGAACTCCTCTCCCTGACACACTGGCGGTGGGAAAATGAAGGAAAGAAACGCCATCTTGAGTCACAGTTTTTCTCGAGACATTTTTAATATCTCTCCTCATGCATTTCAGTCTGTCTGTTTCTAAGTGCTCTGTCTCTCTCTCTCTCTCTCTCTCTCTCTCTCTCTCTCTCTCTCTCTCTCTCTCTCATTACAATGGAAGCATTAAAGAAGTGTAAGAGGAACATAAGGATCATGAGATGTAACAAAAAGAAAGAAAATATAAAAAGAATAGGAGATAAAAGAGAAAAAAGACGATGGAGAGATAATGAAAAAGAGACGAATAGAGATACGAACATTAAGAATTCTCTCTCTCTCTCTCTCTCTCTCTCTCTCTCTCTCTCTCTCTCTCTCTGGTCCCTTTATTAGCAGTGACAGGCGGCGATAACAAGCTTCCACAGATGGTTACAACGAGTGAGTAATTTGGTGTGGCGAATTTCTTCTAATCAATTATGCCGCGGCGGGACGAGACGGTGGCGACGTGGCGGGAGGCGAGGCGAGGAGAGGCGAGGCAAGGCGACGAGAGACCAACAACCAAAAAGCCCGGCGCGAACCTTGACTAACTCCATCGCCTCGCACGAACACACCACGGCGCCTCACACACACCATGAGCAATAAAGTCAACCTGCTGTGAGTTACAAAGACACTATTCTCCTATTCTCCCTGTGTTCTAAGCCGGTGTGTCTGGTGTCCTTGGCCGGTATTTGTAAGCATTTCCTCAGCTCTCCCGCGAAGCTCAACATAGCCGCGCCAGCTTCCTCCCTTCCTGGAAACCTGGCTCTCGGGGGATACGCGGCCCCAGGAATATTCGGTGTCAACGCGAAGATGGTGACGTAAGTAACACGAGTCGCTCCCATTGGCTGGTGCGGCGAGCTTCGTGGTTGGCTGAGAGGTGAAGCAAGTTATACCCACGCAAACATAGATACTACACACACGCACGCACGCACACACATGCACACGCACCTGCTTTTGGCTTTGTAATTCTCCTTTTGAGTCTGTAAATATTCCGTGGCTCGGTTTTTGCATTACAGAGCGAGCACGTCATGATGGGATGGTGTTTGCTGAAAGTCCGTCTCGTTTTGTCTCACGCGATGACTGAACGGCGGGTACAAGGC
>NC_059302.1:28354918-28357418 GCF_017591435.1 Portunus trituberculatus
AGGGCGGCGGCCTTGACCAGAAGCACCACCACCACACACTGCCCCTCCTCCGCCATTATCACAACACACGCACGCACTCCGCCCTGTCTGCTCAAGTGTCTCGGCGTCTTGACTTTATTGTGTTGCTCTACTGGTGGTTGTCAGGGTCTTCAAGGTTGATTTCGTGACTTTAGTGTGATTTCGTGATTTTAGGGTGATTTCGTGACTCAAGGGTGATTTCGTGATTCAAGGGTGTTTTCGTGACTCAAGGGTGTTTTCGTGATTCAAGGGTGTTTTCGTGACTCAAGGGTGTTTTCGTGATTCAAGGGTGTTTTCGTGACTTTAGGGTGATTTCGTGATTCATGGGTGATTTCGTGACTTCGTGATTCAAAGGTGTCTTGCATCATCAAAAGATAAAAAGAACATGATAAACTATGCTATTCAATTCTGTGGTGTTTGAAAACTGTTATGAGAATACAATGGGAGTAAATTTAAAAGCAATTGCACGCGTACACACACACACACACACACACACACACACACACACACACACACACACACACACACACACACACACACACACACACACATAATAATAATCTCACGTGTCCTTTCATCCTTAACATGCTGTCAACACCCACTCTCTCTCTCTCTCTCTCTCTCTACACAAGTACCGCTATCTTGTATCTCGCCACGTGTGTACTTATGGACTGACAGCCTCACACGATAGCGGCGCCGAATGATCCTGTGTGGTCATAGCGAGGTGGTGTCAAATCAAGCCGTTTCAAGTGTAAGGCAATGAAATGGTGGCCTAAATTTGCTGCTTTGAGTTACTGCATTTGTTTGTGGTATTTATAATGAAAGAGATTTGTATATACGTGGAATTTTTGTCCTCTTCTTCACACACACACACAGACACACACACACACACACACACACACACACACACACACACACACACACACACACACACACACACACACACACACACACACACACACACACACACACACACACACACACACACACACACTGAAGTGAAAAAAAAACCAATAGAAAATTACACAACAGAAACCTTGAATAAAAAAAAAAAAAATATATATATATATATATATATATATATATATATATATATATATATATATATATATATATATATATATATATATATATATATATATATATAGAGAGAGAGAGAGAGAGAGAGAGAGAGAGAGAACAACACTCCTAGCTATACACTTAAAAAAAAAACTTAATTGAATCTGACTAAAACACAACACCTGTCTTACCTTCCCCTAACGCTGCCGGAATAACACATTACGCCCACTTAAGGTTTGCCAAATACCTGTTCTCCTCCCTTCACCTGGACGCTTTATCTCTCCCGTAATTACTCAGGTACTGTAATTAAGGAAACCACGAAGAAAGCTCTGTGTCGGCAAGTGTGTGTGTGTGTGTGTGTGTGTGTGTGTGTGTGTGTGTGTGTGTGTGTGTGTGTGTGTGTGTGTGTGTGTGTGTGTGTGTGTGTGTGTGTGTGTATTGCATCATGAAAGTGTGTTAAGTATGTCTCTCTCTCTCTCTCTCTCTCTCTCTCTCTCTCGGGTGCCTTGTTTTAACACTCTCTCTAACTGATTCAACACTGATTTTTTTTAACATTATTTACTTTATCTTACGTTAATTTATCTCATCCTCTCTCTTTCTTTCTTTTCTCACCTAAATGTTCATATTTTTTACGGAATATTCAGTTTACGCTAATCTCTCTCTCTCTCTCTCTCTCTCTCTCTCTCTCTCTCTCTCTCTCTCTCTCTCTCTCTCTCTCTCTCTCTCTCTCTCTCACTGTAAGGGGATGTCACGTGTGAGAATGATTAATTGCACAACGAGAGAGACTTAGTTCTTAGTTCCTAGTGTTACTGTTACATGAGTGACGTTAATGTGTGCTTGTATATAGTAGTAGTAGTAGTAGTAATAGTAGTAGTAGTAGTAGTGGTAGTAGTAGTAGTAATAGTAGTTTTCGAGGGTTAATGAGAATACGGCACTTATTACTTACTTTTGAAGCGATTATAGACGATTTCACTCATTCAGGGACAAGACTGCGAGGGCAAAAGTGGATTGATTACTTGGTCAGTGTTAAGGTGAGAGTGTTGTCTTCCGATGGTTTATCTTTGCAGCAGACCATCAGACCTTTTTTTTTTTTCTTTAGAGAGAGAGAGAGAGAGAGAGAGAGAGAGAGAGAGAGAGAGAGATTAGCCCTTTGATTTCTTTTGGTACATCTTTCTTTAATTACTAATCACACTGAAGCAAATCAACTTCTTCTACAGCTAAAACAAATTACAAAACCTATTCTTTTCATCCCTATCTTCCTTCCAGACACTTATAAAGACGTCACACATTACTTCTGGTCCTGTTAACTGTTTCGTATCGCAGTGACGGAATAAACACACTTATAAAGACGTCACAAATTACTTCTGGTCCTGTTAACTGTTTCGTATCGCAGTGACGGAATTAATGCATAAACTAACAGCAG
>NC_059302.1:28372418-28382418 GCF_017591435.1 Portunus trituberculatus
GGAGGAGGAGGAGGAGAGATGATGATGAGGAGGAGGAAGAGAAAGAGAAGGAGTAACAAGAGATGCAGGTGGAAGGAAAGAAGGACGAGAACATGAGATTACAAATGATAAAAGAAGGAAGGTAACAAAAATGAGGAAAGTAAAAGAAGATAAGCAGAAGGAAAGGAAAAGGAAAGGAGGAGGAGGAGGAGGAGGAGGAGGAGGAGGAGGAGGAGGAGGAGGAGGAGGAGGAGGAGGAGGAGGAAGAGGTGAAAGAGAAGGAGAAGTAGGTGAAGGAGAAGGTGAAGCAGAAGGGCAATCAAGACGAGGAGGAGGAGGAGACGAGGAGGAGGAGGAGGAGGAGGAGGAGGAGGAGGAGGAGGAGGAGGAGGAGGAGGAGGAGGAGGAGGAGGAGGAGGAATAAAAAGAGATGAATGAAGAAAAACATATTTGTAAGCCATAATACGCAATAAACAAGAGAGAGAGAGAGAGAGAGAGAGAGAGAGAGAGAGAGAGAGAGAGAGAGAGAGAGAGAGAGAGAGAGAGAGAGAGAGAGAGAGAAATTAAGGCTATAAATAATACTTTCCAAGACACATCACTTCTGCGTCATCTTGAGACTCGCCAAGAATGTAATTTGCAGAGAGAGAGAGAGAGAGAGAGAGAGAGAGAGAGAGAGAGAGAGAGAGAGAGAGAGAGAGAGAGAGAGAGAGAGAGAGAGAGAGAGAGAGAGAGTAGATTAGATTCTCGTCTCTCTCTCTCTCTCTCTCTCTCTCAAACCACTAATTTATCCAGTGAGTAAATATATTAAACACACCATAATGAAATACAATAAGTCTAAAAACAATGAAACCGCTGACAAACGAGAGAGAGAGAGAGAGAGAGAGAGAGAGAGAGAGAGAGAGAGAGAGAGAGAGAGAGAGAGAGAGAGAGAGAGAGAGAGAGAGAGAGAGAGTCAGTCAGTCAGTCAGGAATGCATACAAAAGCACTTAATGAGAACCGAGTTAATTGGAATCTTGAATCTTCCCTCGACACCCCAAACAAGAAAAAAATATCCACAAAATCTAATACTTTACATGAAAAAAAGCACATCAGTTTACCTGCAAGAAGACGAACACCTTGATACACACACACGCACACACACATGCTCACTCCACCTTTACTATCGACACTAACTAGCTGATATATGCACGCAATAATTTTCCATGCACTCAAAATATCTAAAAGAGCAAGCGGGGCTGCCTCAATGTAATTAAGTATCTGCAGGAGCGTAAAATCACCGTAAAATATCTAAAATTTCTGGAGTAAGAGGATAAAAGCATTTTTCGCGAGCACCAGTGGAGGCGGGCGAGCGACGAGGCGACTGGGGAGAAAATGAGGATGGGAGGCTGAGAAAGAAAAGAGCAGGGAGTGTGTGAGTAAAGCCACGTCTCTTGGTCGTGTGTGTGTGTGTGTGTGTGTGTGTGTGTGTGTGTGTGTGTGTGTGTGTGTGTGTGTGTGTGTGTGTGTGGTGGTGAGTGAGTGAGTGAGGGGATGTGTTAGTTTAGGACGAGGAAGATAATTGATTGTTTAATTGTTTGAATGATTAACTGATTGACTTTCTGGGAGTTTAAGCAGGTGGATGTGTGGGTGAGGAGAAGCTTTCCACTATTTATACAGTTTTTCTATTCTTTAAGCCTTCCTATCTGAGAAATCCAAGTACCCTCGCGTCTCTGACCATTAATTAGAAAAGCATTATATGAATACTTCACAGTTTTCTCAAGTTTGTAGACTAAGAATAAATAAATAGAAGCATTACGTCTCTATTTCAAACAGGAAGGAAATAGTTCTTCGGACTTACACATTTTTTTTCCTGTAAGATGGGAAAACTTCCTAAGGACAACAAAACAGATTAAAGAGAAAGGCGTACTTAGAAGCAATATAGTGGTGAGTGTGTGTACAACGTTACAACATCTCGCATCTCAAACACATGAGGCGTCACTTGCTTCTCAGTGTAGCATACTATGAAATAATATAGAACACAAATCTGTAATACTTAATCTCAATATGAATGACATTTCCTATCACATTCTACGTACTGAGCAGTCATATAAACACTGGCCATATCATGCTCCACAATGCAGTATTTCAAAATAATAATAATAATGATAATAATAATAATAATAATAATAATAATAATAATAATAATAATAATCAATGCACACAGTGAGAAGCACCGGGTTTGACTATAGAATGACTTAAATGAATGTCAAAAAGAAAAAATAAATGATACCGCGAAGAGGAGTAAGAACAGGAACACATAACTTAACAGAGTAGAACACAATGAATGGGGAAATAATCATTAAGTAAGTAACGGAGAAAATATAACTTCATAGAGTATAATGACAATGATGATGATGATGATGATGATGATGATGATAATAACAATACTAATAATCACAATAATAATAATAATCACAACAACAACAACAACAACAACTACTACTACTACTACTACTACTACTACTGCTACTACTCCTGCTCTTACTCATAAAATCACAATCAAGAGAATTCACACAAGATGATTCACACGGAACACCTGTAAATCACCTGCCGTGCACCTGCGGACCAGACAACTTGGGCAGGGAAGAGCTGGCTGCCTTTTACCCAAGAGAGCTTTCAACGTTGCAGCTTTTTGGATAGATCTATTCATCCACTTATTCATTGTGCTCAAATCCCGGTGCAAGCGCGTCGTTACGGTCAATGGAGTTAAGTAAACAAAAGGGGGTAAAAAAGAATAAAAATAAATAAAAGGTCAAGTTAAACTGTTAATAAAAAATAGAGAGAATAGAGTTGTATTGTTTCAGACTCGCTATTAAACTTTTGCCTGCAACACACACGCTATATCCCCAGCATGAGCAGTTAGTCAGTCTATCGGTATTTTGTCTAGTTTGTCATTATTATTATTATTATTATTATTATTATTATTATTATTATTATTATTATTATTATTATTATTATTATTATTATTATTAGTAGTAGTAGTAGTAGTAGTAGTATAGTAGTGGTAGTGTTCTGTTCGTACTATTCCATTACCATTACTGTTATACTGATAATGGTATTTTATTAATAAGAAGTATATAATTTTCTTTTTATTAGTATCGGCGTTCTATTAAAGTCTGTCATCAATCTGTCAACAATTTTGCCACCTGCAGACACTGACACTGCCGCTAACTCGCTAATTAGTCTATACACACAATTTTATTCTTAACCCCTTCAGTACCATGACAAATTTCCACATTCATTCTGGTTACTATTTGGTGATTTTATGCAGCTTTAAAAACTCATGTGGGGGATCTAAATAGTAGCGGTTGTGGCCATTAATCTTCTGACCTCCATAGACCATTCCTAATGACAATAAAATGGTCTAATCGTACACAAATCTGAAGGTAAAAATGTGTCCCAGTACTGAAGGGGTTAAGTACCGGAGGTTGACGTAGTATTTCCATCAAAATCTTAATTAATTTACGAATTACCGGATGAGCCCAATAAGAGGTACTTTAAAACTGGGCAATATATTTTGGTAAGAATGTAATGAATACGATGCACGTCTCAAAACAGAACCAGCCACCTCAAGAGAGCATCAGTCAGTGGCAGTGTTACCATCTGTACAGACATCACCAGTAAACTCCTTGACATTCCTGGGTTATATACATAAGTCCTCAACAGCGACACCCGGCACCCCCACACTAGGTGAAGGCTTCAGTTATCCTATGATTGGTTCAGCTCCCTCAAAAAAACTAAGCATTTAGGCTTCACCCATGCACTTGACTTTTCCCATGGTCCATGCCCTGTCCCTCCCCGTGATAAGAACGTCACTCTGTCATCCCCCTATCCACCACCCCAACACACCTCTTCATTAGAAGGTTACAGCATTGCTAGTGATTATTAGTGCCGGTATTGTCTTGTCTGCCTGTCTGTGTAGTGGTGTATTGATATTCGTATTAGCGTAGTATGAGCTTATCTTCATAATGTCAGGACTGTATAGGATAAGTAATACAAGAACACACTAGAAAAAAAAAGTTGATACCTGACTTACAAAACACGACGAAAATAAGTTCTCGATAAATTCCATCTACTTGCTTCAGTGTGAGAGGCAATGCAGGAGTGAGGCATCGGTGGCGGCGCAGGTAGACAGTGAGTGAGCCTTGCGTGAGTCAGCACGGTAGCTTTCTCTTCCTTGTTTGGCGCGTTGACGTCACAAAGTTTGCAAATGGAATTCTCTTGTTTCTAAACTTGTGTTGAATATCAGATGCACAATTAGTAGTGCAGAGCTTAATGTAAATAATTCATTAGCATTAAATATGATAGTTTTGAAATTATAATACAGCAGTTTCAAATAGTTTTATACATTAGTTTTTTTTTTTTTTGGTGTGTGGAAACATCTCTTATATAATACAATACAAATCATGTACAACAGACTGGAAAAAAAATTAAATTGCATGTGGAATAAAATGTTCGTGTATTTGCAAAACGATATCACCCGATTAAAATATGATGGCCTGATATCCCGTGAATCCTTCAAGCGCCGCACATGCCAACAAGCTTCCGCCATTAACACCGCAGCGCCAGTGATAACCCCAGCGACCAGCGCCATCACCTCACATTAAAACTGAAAGCACGCGACTCATTTCCAGAACTATTACGCCTCAACCATCAACCCTCAACGCGCGGTCCCGCATACACAACTATTGCACGCCTCCATCACGGCTAGTGGCGCGGAGGCTCATGATACCAGACGTCATCCTCCTTATTGTTTATCCTCATTCCCTTAACCCCTTCAGTACTGTGACGCATTTCTACCATGAGCTTTGTGTACGATTAGACGATTTTATTGACATTAGGAAGGGTCTATAGATGTCAGAAGATTGATGGCCAGTCTTCACAATTTTAACCCCCCACATAAGTGTATGAAGTTGTGTAAAATATTCAAACAGTCACCAGAATGAATATGAAAAACACGTCATGGTACTCAAGGCGTTAACGATTAAAATTTTCCATGTAGCAACAGTTCAGCGTTTAGATTCCCACAAAGTGATTTTCCCGCCAAAATGTTACACTGCTTAATTTTCATTTATCTATTTATTTGTTTTCTTTTTGTACATGGATAGAAAGTGACATGGATAAAATACTTCCCCAAACACTACAAAATAATCCAACTACACGCATACACATAATAGTAATAGTAATAGTAGTAGTAGTAGTAGTAATAATAATAATAATAATAATAATAATAATAATAATAATAATAATAATAATAAGAAGAAGAAGAAGAAGAAGAAGAAAAGAAAAAGAAGAAGAGAAAGAGAAGAGGAAGAGGAAGAGGAAGAGGAAGAAGAAGAGAAGGAAGAAGAAGAAGAAGAAGAAGAAGAAGAAGAAGAAGAAGAAGAAGAAGAAGAAGAAGAAGAAGAAGAAGAAGAAGAAGAAGAAGAAACAGAAAAAAAAAACGTAAAAAAGTTTAATGTTCTTATTCTTATCTGTTTTTCTTTCTCATGTTTATTGCACGGAGGAATTAGCAAGGATACAATCTCCCCGTAGGAACATGCAGAGAGAAATCACCCGCCACCGGAGCATTTCCATTAGAAGTTTGGCTACTGTTAGGTCTTTTGGCTCTGATGGGATTGACAGGATGAAAGTTGAACAAATTGACCTTGGCAGAGTTTACACATCGACACCGACACGATACCTTACTCTTTCTCCGCCACGTGCAACAATTCACCTGCTTCTGTATTTCCAACTCCCTATGACCTGACTCCATTTAAGAGGAAGGTTTCAAGACATTTATTCCGAGGTTTTAAGACATTTATCCCCTTCTTTCGGGTCACTCTTTCGGACCTGCAAGGGGACTGACAACTAAGTGGGGCTTTTTATGATGTTACCCTTGGCCAGCTTTTCCCTTTTACATAAAAAAACCCTTGTGAAAATCTACAGAAACACCTGAAGAACAAAAGAACATTACAAGTATAAATATTTCAGTGCCACTACATTAATAAAGTGAAAAATCTACATAAGAATCTTTAAAAGAGAAAACAAAATATTAGAAGAATAAGCATTCCAGTGTCTAATGAGTGTGATGCTCAAAATGAGGTGGATGTAAAAAAAAAAAAAAATGTAGTAGATATATTTGTGATTCAGGAACGACCTAAATTAAATGATATGTAGCAGTAAAGTAGGTGTCACATAACAAATTTTCTCTTTTTCTATGCAGGATGGACAACGGTAAAGACAACAAATATTACAATAAAAAGAGAAAGGCCCACTAAGGTGTCGGGCCCAAACAAAGACAAAAGCGTCAGTCAAAGCCACACGGTCTCTTGAAACCTCCCTCTTGAAAAAAAAAAAAAAAAAATATATAAATAAATAAATAAACTGAGAAAAGTCGAGGGAGCAGCAACACGACAAATACAGCATCATCAAATATTCATAATGATCAGATGCGAATGTGAAAAAAAGGTAAAGTGTAGCAGTTATTTTGTGATTGAGGAACACGTGCAATACCAGTGAAAGAGCTAGACACAAATACTATCTCTGCAAACCCGGTCTGTTTATCTGGTCTGTTTATCTATTGCTATTATTTCCACGAAGTCAAGAATACATTTTAATCACACGTACCACCAAACTAATTAACAAAACCTTTTCAATGCAACGGCCGTTTCTCATTAACATTCACAGCACTGTAAAAAATATGGTTTGCCTGAACATGGAAATACAGACAATAGGAGACAATATCTTTTTTTTTTACAATTTAACAATATTCAAGACTAAAATAGAAAATAGAAGTGTCTAAAAATTCACAGCATTGTAAAAAAATATGGTTTGCCTGAACATGGAAATACAGAGAATAGGAAACAATATCCTTTTTTACAATTTAACAATTTTCAAGACTAAAATACAAAATAAGTGCCTAAAAAAGGTTTACGAAGATCATGAGGAAGAAAAGTTGTCTCGCATTTAAAGAGTTTAAACACTGAACCACTTAAGAATCACATTTGCGAACAATTCGATAAGCCCAACACTTACTACACTTCAACCTTAAGTACCACCAAATTAAACTAACACAACCTAAAAAAAAAAAAAAAAAAAAAAAAAAAAAACCGGGAGTAGAATCTCAAATCGCTCCACCATGCACACTACTCCTTGTTAAACACTTCCATAAAGACAAGTGCAGTGCATTTCTAACCCCAAAGTCTCGCCTGACGAACGAATATCACCTCAACAACACAAGCAATATTGAAACTCGGTCCATTACTCTCCACCATTCCTTGCCGACATATCCATTAAAGCGGGACACATTTTTAAGCAAGTACATTTTTAAAACCTCTTCGTTTCTCGGAATTAGGAAGAAGAGTGAGTCGTTTTATCCTCGTCAGGAGTGGAGAAAACATTACAATCACCGCTCGAGGAAGGAGGAGGAGGAGGAGGAGGAGGAGGAGGAGGAGGAGGAGGAGGAGGAGGAGGAGGAGGAGGAGGAGGAGGAAACGAAGGATAGAAAATAATAAAAGAATAAAGAAAGAGCGAGATTAAAATGTGAGTAAAGATTAGCGTATCACTGCATTGGATTTTCTGTTTGGTTATCTAGTCTCTCTCTCTCTCTCTCTCTCTCTCTCTCTCTCTCTCTCTCTCTCTACAGGACGAACCGATTCACACATCCTTGTTTCATTTACCCTGAATAAACACTGGAATTCCGATCCATTATACGAGAGAGAGAGAGAGAGAGAGAGAGAGAGAGAGAGAGAGAGAGAGAGAGAGAGAGAGAGAGAGAGAGAGAGAGGTGGCAGTGACAAAATATACCGCCGCAGTGTTTCAAGTCCCCACCAGCAATACATTCCATTTTCTTTATTAGATATCCCATTTTCTCTTTAGCATCCCACGCCGCACACCACACCCTTAGAAATACATCCTAAGAAAATGCAACATACACACTATACAAATATACAAAACACCCAAGAACAGTTATCGATATTACAAAATGGTAAGCAAGACATCTATCTATGAAAAAAAAAAAAATAGTTGAAAGATACACGGTAAAAAATACAATACAACACACACAAACACACACAGAATAGATAAATGATAAGAAAAACAAAACAAATAAGAAATAAAGAATAAAAAAAAACATAGACACAGAGATAGATACAAGATTTAACCAGTACTCTCAATCATCCACACCTTCCTCTGGTAAACTCTGGAACTCCCTGTCTGCCTGCTTCTGTATGCCCAACTTGCTATGACTTGACTTCAGTTCAGAGGGAGGTTTCGAGACATTTATCCCTTTCTCTTGGCTAACTGTCTCGGGGACTGGCAACTTAGTGGGCACATTTTTTTTTTTTATGTCACTCTCTTACATAAACAAGAAAAAAAAAAATAGACAGACAGACAAACACACACAAACAAAAACAATATATAAATTAATAAAAAAACAACAAACACAAACACTGACATAAAAAAATAAAAACAAACACGAATAAATAAAGTACAAACAAGTAAACAAACTTCACAACCTACCCGGAACCTTAGTGATGCAGAAGGACATGAGCTGAGGGACATGGGGTGACGGGGCGGCGGGGCGTGCTTGTGGCGTGAGGTCTCGGAGGGGAAGGCGGTCAAGGGTCTGGCTTCTGGCGGCCGTGGGGAGGGAAAAGGACGTGTCTCGTGTCTTGTGCCTCCTGTAGGTGCAGAAAAGGAGAAAGTATTAGTTCATCGAGGCATATTTTCATACCAAGCGTATTCTATATATTGTAAAAGGTAATGGAGCAAGGAGGAGGAGGAGGAGGAGAAAATAAGGAGGAAGAGGAAGAAGAGGAGAAGAAATGAGGCAGAAGAAAGTGAGGTAGGGCGAAAGGAAGCGAAGTAGGGTATAAGGTAAAAGAAGGAAAAGGAAGAGGAAAGAAAGATAGGACACAGAAAACATAAAATAGTAAAAGACGAAAGAGAAGCAAAAACAAAATAAAAAAAACTAATAGGAAGGAAAAAAAAAAAAAACCCGGAAAAAATAACGATAATCTGACCAAAAGGATGAGAGAGAGAGAGAGAGAGAGAGAGAGAGAGAGAGAGAGAGAGAGAGAGAGAGAGAGAGAGAGAATTATAAAACATTGAGGAAGGCATTAAATTTGACCCCTGAGTGCCTCCAACATCCAACCTCCTCTTATCTCCTGTCTGACTCGCTACCATTTCTCCTCATAGCCAATGAGAGAGAGAGAGAGAGAGAGAGAGAGAGAGAGAGAGAGAGAGAGAGAGAGAGAGAGAGAGAGAGAGAGAGAGAGAGAGAGAGAGAGAGAGAGAGAGAGAGAGAGAGAGAGAGAGTAGTGATTTTCAAGTGTGTATTCTAGCTCCTCTAAACATTAATGGAAGTAGCGCCAGAAGGGACAGTATTAAAGAGGGGGTTGGTTTTCTCGTCTGCTAGTCTAGATCACCTACAGTCGTGCTTCCCTTCTGGGTCTATAATGTTATTCATGGGATTAATAATGTAACACTCACTTATACTCTCTCTCTCTCTCTCTCTCTCTCTCTCTCTCTCTCTGATACCACCACCTGCGTATTTAGAAATATTTTACTCTCTTTTTCACTACAACTTTTTCAAGAGCCACAGAAGTGATTAGCCGGCTTTGGGGTCCGAGGGGTCTCCAAGCGCACGGGTTCGAATCCTGTCCACGGTCCGAGTGTAGGTTGGGCTTCCTCAATCGGGGCAACGGTATCCTAGCGGGTGGGCTTTTGAGATAGGAGGTACCCCAAAAAGTACCCCCTTTAGCCCATAAATTCCCGTGAAAAGCCTACATGGTATAAAAAAAAAAATCTTGTTAATATGTCACTAGAACGACCAAAAACACCCTTAAAAAAAAAAACCACCGTTTAATTTCAACTATTGCGGAGCGTCTTGAAAGTAGCGGGAGTGATGAGTGGAAGTGATACAGAAAATGGACTTACTACTGCTTCCCTCTTTCTCCTCCACAGTACTGCTGCCAATCTTCTTCCTTCACGATTCCTC
>NC_059302.1:28387418-28404918 GCF_017591435.1 Portunus trituberculatus
AGGAGGTACCCCAAAAAGCACCCCCTTTAGCCCATTAATTCCCGTGAAAAGCCAACATGATATAGATAAAGAAAAAAAAAAAGTAGGGAAATAAACAACAGAGGAGGAAGTAGGCGATGAAGCAGGCGATCAACTAACCCACGAAACAAGACAAACAATCAATTAACCAACAGAGTAATCAACCAAACAATCTTCCACTGTACCATCCGAGCAGATAATGAACCAAACAATCGAATAAGCAAGTAAATCAATAAAAAAAAGAGGAATTAAATAACCCATATAATTTTCAACTGTTAAGTAATGTGACTGAAATTCTACGTGACTTTTTAATAAGATCGTGAATTAAAAAGATGTAATTTCAGGAAAGGCTAAAAAAAAAGGAAGATAGAAAATAAATAAAAAGGAAACCACACTAATTCCCAAATAAATGACGTGGAAGATAATGCTTGTGTTCTCTCAATGGTCGACAGCTCATCACCACGACGATTCATGTGCTGTAGAAAATAAGGAGGAAAAAGATGGAAGTATTATACATTCTTAGGGCGATTAAGTTGCTGGGGAGTGACTGGTGACCCACTGACACCGGTGAAGCGTGCGTGGTGGGGCGCCAAGCCTGCCACACGCCACACACACCGCCACCACGACGCAGTGACAGGGAGGATAAAGAAAATGAGGAATAAAAGGGAGATGTAAAAAAAAACAAGATAGCTGACAGTAAATGGAGAAAAAGGATGGACATGAGGAGAAGAGAGAGAAGAGAAGCAAGGCGAAACAAGAAGAGAAAGAGAATGGGGAGTAGAAGGAAAAGAAAAAGGATATGAAATGAAGAACTAAGAAAAAAAGATAAAAGAAAAAAAGGTAAAATACGTGAAACAATAGATTAAAAATATGGAAGAGAGAGAGAAACCGAGGCAGACAAACAGGGAGAATAAAAAGAAAAAAAAAAAAAAAACAGAAAAGGATGAACCAGAAAAATAATGACGAAAACAAGATGAAAAAAAAAGAGAGTACGAGGAGAAGCAGGAGGAAAAACAGGAATGAAAAATTAGCGGAGTGAAACAATCTCTGGCAAAGTGTGGTTCGAATCTTTCTATTTGCTAAAGAGTTACTAAGAAAAAGTGGAAAAAAAAGGGAAAAAACCCGATCTTCTAATGGGCTGAAGCTTGAAAAATCTGCATGAGAGAGAGAGAGAGAGAGAGAGAGAGAGAGAAGAGGGAATTGGTTTTCAAATAGAGTGGTTGATGAATGGAATGGACTCAGTAATCATATTGTTAGTGGTGGGTCATTAGAGAGCTTTAAAAGAAGGATAGGGACGATTTAAAAGAAGGATAAGGATAATAGGTGGAAATACGTGGGTTTCATAAAGAGACTGCCACGTGTAGGTCTGACGCCTTCTTGTATATTTTCCTATTTTATTGCGTTGTTTTGTTCTTATCTCACTGTCTTGTCTTCAGGAGGGAATGCGGAAGACGACGAATGAATGAGACGTGACTGTGTTGTATTTTTCCCTTGGTATTCTTGTGTAGGACGACAAATTTGGGGCCGCCGTGGTACAGTGAAACCATGCGTGCTTTGGGGTCCGAGGGGTCTCCAAGCGCACGGGTTCGAAGTGTAGGTTGGGCTTCCTCACTCGGTGCAACGGTTTCCTAGCGGGTGGGCTTTGAGATAGGAGGTACCCCAAAAAGTATCCCCCTTTAGCCCATACATTCCCGTGAAAAGCCCACATGTTATAAATAAAAAAAAAAAAAAAAAAGACGTGGCTGTGATGCATTTTTCCCTTGGTATTCTTGTGTAGGACGACAAATAAATGAAACGTGACTATTTTTCCCTTAATATTTTTTCCCCTCTAGATTGTTTCCCACAGACAGATTTTCCCGTGAGCGTTGTACCTTATGAATATTCTCTCCTGTGGTCATGCTCCTTTGTGAGTGTCATTTGGGAACAGTGGGATGTGCTAACGAGACGTAGTCAAAGCGAAATTAGTGGCCTAAGCTCTTTCACTACCATGCTTTAATTTTGTGTGTTGTTACGAATCAGGGCACCATAAAAATGAAGTTTAATTGATAAGATATAAAGCTAAATAAATAAGACAAAGCTAAATAAATAAGACATAAAGCTAAATAAATAAGACAAAGTTAAATAAATAAGACATAAAGTTAAATAAATAAGATATAAAGCTAAATAAACAAGACATAAAGCTAAATAAATAAGACAAGTTATGCAAAACAATATGGTTTTCATGAACACAAACGAGTAAAAAAAAAAAAAAGGGCATATACATTTTTCGTGCTTTCCTTCCGTTTATAGAATGATTTAATCCCTTCATTACTAAGACGCGCTTTTTACTAAGAGTTTTGCGTGTGATTAGACAGTTTTATCTACATTAGGAAGGGTGTATGGACGAAGGGGGGGTGTCAGAAGATTAATGGCTACAGTCTTCACTAGTTTAATCCTCACATAGTTTTTCTAAAGCTGCAAAAAAATCACCAAATAGTAAGCAGAATGAATATGAAAACGTGAATAGGTTAAGAAGGAGACTTTAGTGAATAAACAAACGCATAGGTGATTGTGAAACGTGATAATAAGAGGAAAGAAAGTTGTCAAGAAGTGAAAAATATAAACAGATAAATAAAGAAAGAAAGAAGAGGATGTCTGAGGGAAGAAAAATGTCCGGGAGTAGAAAGTATCCAGAAAATGTCAAAAAAGAAAGAAAAAGAAGAAGAAGAATGAATGCTCAGGAGTAAAAGATATTCAGGTAAGCATTGTCCATGAGAAAAATGTTATATCCTTGTCTCCACTTCCTGGCCAGTCCTGCGTGATGCCTTCAGTAGCCTGCGAGGTCCCCCGGGTGTGTGATCAAGAGGTAGCCATCAAAATAATACCACTTGGGAGGAGCAGCGGCCATGAAGGGGGCGGGGAATGTGGAACACGCCAAGGGTAAATAAGAAAAGCGGGAAGGTTGAATGTTCTTCGCAAAATTGAGGTCAGAGTGAAAATACGGAATTTGCATAATATTATATTAGTTTTAGGGAACTCCATAAAGGGGAGGTTAGTGAGGTGGCTGGTTGGCGGCGCATTTAGCACGCACACCCACTCACCCACCACACACACACACACACACACACACGTTCAAATATCCAAACTATCTATCCATCTATCAATGCCTATCTCCTTATCTATTCATATATGTCCACTTACATAAAATTTTACTGCATCTCTACCTACCTAAACACACACACACACACACACACACACACACACACAGTAAAAACATCTCTTTATCAAATCTTTCTATCTTTATGTACTTATCTACAGTTATCTACCCTTCGTTACCTACTTAAACAATTTCTACATACACTGTACCTACCTAAACACACACACACACACACACACACACACACACCCTTCCTTCACACATGCCACAAAAAGGACGCTACGTGGCTCCAGACAAGCAGAAATCACTTCTATTTCCTTCTGCCACTGCGGAAGATTAACCTCGAAGGGTGACCTCGGTGGCACGAAGCCAGGGGGGGAAAACATTGGTGAGGGGGCAGGTTGCTTGAGGAGGAGGAGGAGGAGGAGGAGGAGGAGAGAGTCATAAGAAAGGGAGAGCAAGCAAGGATAACAGGAGTGGTAACAGAGACAGAGAGAGAGAGAGAGAGAGAGAGAGAGAGAGAGAGAGAGAGAGAGAGAGAGAGAGAGAGAGAGAGAGAGAGAGAGACAAATTAGCTCTTTGATGAACGATGAGAGAGAGAGAGAGAGAGAGAGAGAGAGAGAGAGAGAGAGAGAGAGAGAGAGAGAGAGAGAGAGAGAGAGATTGACTTTTGGGGGCTCGGGTGAGAGGGGAGAGGGGGGGATGGGTGGGGTTCTAGAAGCGTAAGGTTAGGAGGGGAGTAGCGACGACGAAGGGAGAGATGGGGAGGAAGAGGGGTAGAGGTGGGGGAGGGGAGGGGAGGGTGAAAATCATGAGCTGTCAGAATGATAGTGAAGGCTGGACCATCACTGTATCTATAGTTAGGGTTGGGTGAGCAGCATGGTCTCTCTCTCTCTCTCTCTCTCTCTCTCTCTCTCTCTCTCTCTCTCTCTCTCCGCAGCTTGACAGAATTATCATTATCATTATCACCATCACCATTAGATTTGTGTCTTTCTCCTCCTCCTTCTCCTCCTCCTTCTCCTTCTCTTTCTCCTTCTCCTTTTCCTCCGCCTCTCTCCTTTTTTTTTATTTACTTCTCTATTCATTATGACGAAATGATAATGATGGCTTATTCATTAGCATTATTATCATTATTGCCATCTCTCTCTCTCTCTCTCTCTCTCTCTCTCTCTCTCTCTCTCTCTCTCTCTCTCTCTGCAGGTCGAGTCTATTAGTTAGCATCATCTTCACATATGCTCGAGTGTCAACCTAAATATGCCTCTCTCTCTCTCTCTCTCTCTCTCTCTCTCTCTCTCTCTCTCTTATTTGTCCTTTGAGGGTGTTTCTATTTATGTCCTGCCCGTACACAGAGCCAAGAAGACGCACATGGGACCTGGCAACACACACACACACATACACACACACACACACACACACACAAAACGGTTCCCTATCATATGTACTTACTCTCTCTCTCTCTCTCTCTCTCTCTCTCTCTCTCTCTCTCTCTCTCTCTCTCTCTCTCTCTCTCTCTCTCTCTCTCTCTCTCATTTCCTTTTGTCTTTCTTCTTCACTTCTCTCGCTCCTCGCCTCTGTCAGTTTCTTTTCCTCTTCGCGGTGTTGAAAAAGGAGGAAGAAAAGAAAAGGGTTCCCAGAATTCACATTTTTGACTTAGTCTCTTTGTTAGGCGAGACTCTCATTACGAGGGTGACGATGTTCGGCTGAAGAAATTGTTATGAGATGTTGGGTCTTTGTTCTCTCTCTCTCTCTCTCTCTCTCTCTCTCTCTCGCTCTCTCTCTCTCTCTCTCTCTCTCTCTCTCTCTCTCTCTTGCCCCTCCTGCTTTTGTTCTCTTCTCTTTTTTTTTCCTCCTGCTTTCGTCTTCATTTTTTGTAGCTTCCTCTTTTCTGCTTTTATATTCTCTTTTCCTCTCTTTCTGTCGCTCCTTCTCCCCACCTTTCTTTCTTTCTCTCTCTCTCTCTTCCTTGTTTTCCATCTGCTGTTGTTTTACGTATTTTAGCATTTTTCCTTTTCCTCTTTCTTATTAGTCCGTCCTTTCCTCTCCTTCTTCTCCTTCTTCTTCCCCACTCTTCCTTTTTTCGTATTTCTCCTTTTGCCTCTCTCATTTTCACTTCCTTCTCATCTTCTTCTTTGTTCTCATTTTACTTTGCTCCCTCACTCCTTTTTTTTACATCTTCCTTTTATTCCTCATTCTCTTCTCTTCTCTTCTCTTCTCTTTCCTCCTCCTTCTCTAGCATCTCCATTTATTTTTAATCTTTAATTCTTTATCTTCACCCATTTTTCTCGTAATTCATTATTTTTCTTTCCTTTTATCTTACTTTCCCAACTCTACTTTCCTCTCCTCGTCCCTTTTAATTGCTCTTACGAATGCCTTACGTTTGCTTCTGCTTATTTCCTCCTTTATTGGCGGGAACACGATATGGACATTCAAGACTTTTAATCAACTCGAACATGACAATTATTCCTGAGTGGTAAGCCAGTGGTCAGAAGTTCAGTTACGCGTCATTCTTACTTGCATTGTCTTTATTCCTTTCCTTCCCAATGGCGTCCTCTCCTTTACTGGGAATCTAAGAAGCGTGGCCACTGATGGGGTTGTAACAGGTCAGAAGACACTCAGAGGACACGAGGAGAGTAAGTGCAAAGGGTTTTTATCATATTTCTTCCCTTTCAAGTCGTCTCAGCTGCTATGAATATAATACTCTCGCAATTTCAGAAGTTTGGCAATTGGTAAATGGTTCAGCAATTCGCAAGAACATAAAATACAGGGTGAATAAATGCAAAAAAACGTATTTATCCTATTTTTTCATTATGTTCTTCCATCTGCTAACAGTCTGTCAATCCAGCAGTTTAATAAGTCTGAATATCAATAAACGTTTTGCAGATCTAAGGTGTTATTCATATTATCTGCTATCAGTCCCTCAGTCTAACAGTTTAGCAAGTCTGAACATTAATAAACGTTTTGCAGATCCAAGGTGTTATTCATATTCTTTCATTCTTACGTCCTCTCACTTGCTAACAATCTAAAATATAAATAAATAAACCCCGACAAATGATAGATTTTTAAGACTATTCAACGAACTCAAGGTGAAGGACGAATACTAAACACAGAGGTAATAGGTGAACAACGCTACTGATTTCCGATGACTGTACCAACGAGAGGAAAACAAAAATGAGGCGGCGCAGAGGGAAACAATGCAGGAGTAACATTTAAGTCAGCAAAATATATCCCCTAAGAATAGAAAAAGAAAAAAAAAAAAAATCGCACTGCCACTCGCTTCAACTAGAAACCAGAAACCCGCGGAACTGACTCAGGACAACAATTCATTCCAAACTCACTCACACAAACACGCGCTCTTGTGGAGGTGACGTGCATACAAATTTTCGTGTGTGTGTGTGTGTGTGTGTGTGTGTGTGTGTGTGTGTGTGTGTGTGTGTGTGTGTGTGTGTGTGTAACAGGAGCCAGCCTCGACACGCCCTTCCGGATAATTTCCTCCCCCAAAAAGAGACATTTCTAGACACATGTTCAGGCAGCAAAGCAAGGTGCAGTGTGGCGGTCGTAACAAGACACACCGTAGTCTCTCACGCTCTTCACATTAATTTCTTTACACAAGTGAGACGTAACTAACTCCTTAATAAAAAAAATAATATCCTGAGTTTTCTTCCTTGATTCCTTCAGTAGTGGGACGCATTTTTACCATGAGTTTTGGTTGTGACTAGACTATTTCATTGACATTAGGAAGGGTCTATGGCGGTCAGAAAATTAATGGCCGGAGTCTTCACTATTTTAATCTCCCATATAAGTTTCTGAAGCTGTATAAAATCACTAAATCGTAAGCGGAATGAATATGAAAACGCTTCATTCTCCTATAATCAACTTCCTATATCGAGTTTTCTTGTATGATACTATTTTTCTTAACGTTTGGCTGAATAAAGACTTCAATTCAAGGATATTCTCTTTTCCATTCCACGATATTTTCTTACAAATTTTCAAACACCTCCAGACACAGAAGAAGTTAAGAATAAGTTAAGAATAAAACAAAAGAGTAGATAAGATTGGTGTGGCTCGTAGTCGGGATACACCTATGATGTGTATTCTTTAACGCCTTTCTTTCATCAGGACTTTGACGAGCGTTTTTCCTACCGATGGTAAATGAACACTCAAGAACCACTGGCTATCATTAAAAAAAACCTTAAAAACTCCTAGTAATTTCCACTGGAGCTTGTGAAATGTAAAAGACTGAGCGATAAAATGTACAAAAATCCAAGCCTAGAAATAACAGGTTTAAACTTCAAAAGATAAAAGAAAAGGAAAAAAAAAAAAAAAACTGGATCTGAAACAAAATTATATATGAAAGAAGCAGATCCGGTATTGACGTTGTTAATCCCGAATTAATAGAAGACTAAAAATGAAAGCTAGATACGTGTATGGATAGGAATGATAAACAAAATTATATAGGAAAGAAGCAGATCCAGTAATGACGTTGTTAATTCCGAGTTAGCCCCTTCAGTACCATGACGTGTTTTCATATTCATTCTGCTTACTATTTGGTGATTTTAAACAGCTTCAGAAACTTAGGTGGGGATTAAAATAGTGAAAACTGCAGCCATTAATCTTCTGACCTCCACAGACCCTTCCTCATGTCAATAAAATGGTCTAATAGTGAACAATTCTCAAGATAAAAATGTGTCCCATTACTGAAGGGGTTAATAGAAGACTAAAAATAAGAGCTAGATAAATGGATAGGAGAGATAGAGATAAACACTTAAGTCTTATACAAGGAATATCACATATAGACTTCTTGTGGCTTTTCTTATATCGTAAAGACCTAAACTCATAAATCAACATTTTTCCAGCATTCTGTACATTATTCACCACATTATTCCAGTTCGCAACAATAATTTTCTTAATGAAGGGCTTAGTTTACCCTCCCATTACTGAAGGGGTTAATAGAAGACTAAAAATAAGAGCTAGATAAATGGATAGGAGAGATAGAGATAAACACTTAAGTCTTATACAAGGAATATCACATATAGACTTCTTGTGGCTTTTCTTATATCGTAAAGACCTAAACCGATAAATCAACACTTCTTCCAGCATTCTGTACATTATTCACCACATTATTCCAGTTCGCAACAATTATTTTCTTAATGAAGGGCTTAGTTTATCCTCTCGCAATCCCCACATCCTTTCTGGTGCTCTTTATTAAGTTTCAAGTGGTTAAGTGTCATCCTTACAAGCAGTTCTGTGTGTCCGAGGAGGGAGAAAGACGCGAGACAGGACCTACTCTTCTCTTTCCGTCCAGTTCTCACTCTAGTAATAAAACTGATAACTGAGGAGTGTTCTTAAGTAGCTGACCACATTATATGACGCACACTATCTGTTACACGCTATTTTATTCCTCACTTTTTATCTTTCTTCCTCTTCTCACCTTCCTTCTCCTTTTTCTCTTCCTGTACCTTAGAATCCCAATGTGTGTGTGTGTGTGTGTGTGTGTGTGTGTGTGTGTGTGTGTGTGTGTGTGTGTGTGTGTGTGTGTGTGTGTGTGTGTGTGTGTGTGTGTGTGTGTGTGTCACGAGAGCTACAAAAGGGTTTAAGAGTGTCACGTGGGAGTCGTAAGAAGAGCAGTTAAGGTGTGTGTGTGTGTGTGTGTGTGTGTGTGTGTGTGTGTGTGTGTGTGTGTGTGTGTGTGTGTGTGTGTGTGTGTGTGTGTGTGTGTGTGTGTGTGTGTGTGTGTGTGTGTGTGTGTGTGTGTGTGTGTGAATGTCTCCAGGTGTTTAATATGCAGTATGTTTCACGTTTTTATGATAACATTTTTTTTCTATACCATATAAATAATCCAGTTAAAATATGTTGTTTTTCTATAAATGTCCTCGCTAAGTCGTTTTGTGGGCCTCCGTGTGGCTGTTAAATTTTTAGTATTTCTTTGGTCTTTTATCTTTTTGTGTGTGTGTGTAGTTTCCTTATTATATTCTGTAGTACTTTATGGCTTATCATCATTATTATCATTACCATTATTATTATTACTAACGTTTTGTTCCGATCTCTTTCCGCCTTTTTTTTGTCTTTTTTTTTTTGCCGAGTTTTATCTTCCTTTAATAAAAAATTCTATATTCATGTTACGTTTGCCTTTTTTTTCATACAATACTACCTAAATATTTCTTTCAGTGGCTCATTTCTACGTTTGATGGTTTTCGAAAGACTTCCTTTTTAATGATGCGTTACGAGATAGTGTTTTATGTATTCTAACAGCTGAGGCTTCTAAATGCAGCGTGTGTGTGTGTGTGTGTGTGTGTCAATAACAGCACTGCGTTTCCTTCTCAGTCTCTCCCTCTCACCTCTCCTTCTTTTTTTTCATTCCATGCTCATGTTTCCAAATGTGTCGTGAAATCCAGTTAAATTCGTCCATTCACACTTATTTACACAGCTTCGGGGATAACAGCTGAGCACACACAGATACGGCAGATAGATAGACAAACACACGCACACGAGACAGATAAAAGCTATAACAGGTGGGCGAATGAATACAGACAGGTGCACACACACACACACACACACACACACACACACACACACACACACACACACACACACACACACACACACACACCGCTGATGTTCTCTATAAATACACCATAAAGAGAAGAGACTACGGTTGCCATTTGAGCGTATTCAATTTTGGAGACTCACCTGATATTTCAAAGCTCATTAAAAAACAAGTAACGCCCCATTAGTTCTGAAATGCTTCGCCCGTTGGCCAAGTGTGAAGAGCGTGCAATAAACCGGCGCGTTACGGACTGAGTGGTATATTCCTGCTAATCCATTAATTACTTGAATAATTTTCCCTTCAGTCTCGTAGCAATGAAAGTTTCCATCTCTCCAGCACAAACACTCACTCAGGCTTCTCTGTAAAGCTCTTATTTCGAAACGCTTTAGGTCTTCATGGTTTCACAAGGACTAGTTTCAAAGACAGAGTGGTTTAATCGGGTTCTCATGGGATTTCGTTCATTGATAGTGTGGGGTTCAACTATAGCCAGAATGAAGCACACACGCTTGAAAATAAGTTCCTTTCATTACGTCCAGTTAAGAGTAGTGGCATTATACAGCTGAAGCGCACACGAAGCTAAATTCATCAAGAAAATTCCACACACGAAGGTTTCTACATGATTTCTTTCACCTTACATAATTCTACTTTAAAGAAATATCCAGGCTAACAGTATCTAAGCTTACCTAAACCTTTTCTTATTTTCCTTTTATCTTATTCTACCCATGCTAACCGAGAAGACATCCTAACTACACCAAACATTAAAAAAACTCTAAACTTATCTAAAAATTACTTTATCTTACCTCACCTCACCTCACCTAACCTAACTTAATATCATCTAACCTCACGTCACTAATCTCAATTCATCTCGTCTTCCTTTACTTAGCTAATCCTACCCTAATCTAATTTATCAAGGGGGAAATAATTTTTGGTGGAACTCTTAAGGTAGTCACGTTGGAGAGGAGAGTTTACCTGAGGCGAAGGAAGGAGGGAGGCACTTGCGATACGGACGTGCTAACACACTCATCGTCTTTCTTACTGCTTCATTGATCATCATTGCACTTGTTCATATCACGAGGCACATCTTCTTATAGCGTTTGAATTAGTGACTGCTCTTTGTTTTGAGTAAAATCACTGGTACATTAATAGCAGGACCTTCTCTTTAATGTTTTACGTCACATTAGTAAGCGCATTAAAGTGATAAGTGATTCTGGTATAATGGCCGGTACGTTGGTTTATAAATATACCTATCTTAGTTCGATCCTACTGCAGTAGTGGATGGGGAGAAGCCTTCGTCTTTATTATCCTGCATCTCTCTCAGTATTAGATAGAGTAGCTCATAACAATCTCGTTAAGGTCAAGAAGGGCGAAGCTGTTTGTCATGGTGTGTTCTCCAGCGTGCCCGGCGATGCGTGGAGGCGCCGTGGAAACGAGGGAGGGAGGGAGAGAGTGAGGGAGGGAGGCGTCTGCTCACTGCTTTCAGAGGACACAAAAATCATTAGCCAGGTTCTCTCTCATAAGTATTTACGTTTATTTTTTTTCCTAATGCAGAATCCTTGTAGAAGTAACAAGATAATCAAGAAACACTAGCAAATCCTCTTGAGAACTTGAACTGAAGCCTGTTAACAGTAGTCGAGATAAGACATGGAAACGTTAATCTACAAGTCTTTTTCCCAATAGAGGGCCAAAAATACTTGCTACACAGCCACCACGACACTGAAAGCATCCTTGAAACCATCCCGAACCCAGCGCAATTTCCACAAGGTCCTCATCATAGCAGAATATATTTTTATCTACAATTCTTAAACCCTTCAGCGCTGGGACACATTTTTACCTTGAGATTTGTGTACGATTAGACCATTTTATTGACATTTGACATTGAGAAAGGTCTATGAAGGTCAGAAGATTAATGGCCAGTCTTCACTATTCCAGTCTCTTCTGAAGCTATATAAAATCACCAAATAGGCAGCAGAATGAATATTGAGACGCGTTATGGTACTGAATGAGTTAAACTAACAGTAGAATCACTAAACCATTCTTTATAAATCTTAATAACCTCCACTACCATCTCTAAAACACCCTTGAGATAATTTCCACACTACCACAAGAATCATAAAAGAAAAAAAAAACTTTAAAATTCCAAGTAACTTCCACTACTATTATCGAAATCACATTCTTGAAAAACACACAACAGCCTAAACGTCAGATTAAAAAAAAAAAAAAAAAAGAATAAATAAATAGAATAAACACATAAATAAATAAACCTCCTTCATGGATAAGAGAGCGAATGACCAACACTCTTTAAACTAACAGTAGAATCACTAAACCATCCTTTATAAATCTTAATGACATCAACTACTGTACCTTTGAGATACTTGAACCAACTTCCAACACTACCACAAGAATTGTACAAAACATCCTTAAAAATCCCAAATGACTTCCACAACTATCATCAAAGTCACTAAAACGCTCTGGAAAAACTCTAATGGCACCACAATAGGAGTAATCGAAACGAGATGTCAAAACGTAGAAAAAAAAATAAATAATAAAAAAAATCTTCACCATGGATAAGAGAACAAGAAACCAACACACACTTCTGAAGCCACGGGGACAGAAACCAACCAATCGAGCCGGTGAGTGCCTGCAAGAAGCCTTCAGTTTAGGGTCCCGCGTGACTTCCATCAAATGTTCGGCTGACATGAGGCAATTAAGGAGATGAAACACCAGCACAAAGTCACTCTGGGAGACGCTCGAGGCTAACTATTGAGGAAACAAAACTACAAATTCGCTTCACTCCTTTGATACATTCCTCCTCCTCTTCTTCTTCCTCCTCCTCCTCTTCCTCCTCCCCTTGTTCGTATTGCTATTGGTTGTGCGTTTGGTATTTCTCGTACTCTTCCTCTTCCCCGTCTTCCTCCTCCTCCTCCTCCTTCTGTTTCTGTTGATAACGCTTTGGTTGTTCTCCTTCTCTTCCTTCTCCTCCTCCTCCTCCTTCTTCTTTTTTGTTCTTTCATGGTATTCAGTTCTTCGTTCTGGTTGTGTTTATGGTGTTTTTCCTCCTCCTCCTCCTCCTCCTCCTCCTCCTCCTCCTCCTCCTACTCCTCCTGTCTTCTGTTTCTGTTGGTAATGCTTTGGATCCTCGTCCTCGTCCTCTTCCTCTTCTTGCTTTTCCTCTTCCCTCCTCCACTTTCTAAATACACAGAGAAACTCGGCCTTCCCATGGGTTTTGCGTATGATTGCTCTATCAGCGAAAATAAACCTCTCTCTCTCTCTCTCTCTCTCTCTTTTATGGTCCATTTCCTTCAATTCTACGTTATGTTCCCTTTCCTTTCCTTTCACGTTGGTTATAAGCAGTTCTCTCTCTCTCTCTCTCTCTCTCTCTCTCTCTCTCTCTCTCTCTCTCTCTCTCATTCATGATTTTCTCCGTATTTATTTGTTTTTTACAGTAATATTGATACTTATTTTTATTTCTTCGCCTTAACGAATCTTCTGTTCCTGTTTTTGTTTATTTCTTTTATTTTCGTGGCGTGAGGAACGTGTGTTTAAGTTTTGCTCTATTTTCTTTCCTTTGTTTTGATTTTTTTTTTCTTATTTTCTTCTTTTGACTTTTTCATTGTCGCTCTTCGCTGTCTCTTTTATGGTTTTTCCTCTTCACTGTATTTTCTTGTCTTTCTCGTTATGTATTTTTCTCGTTTCTTTCACGTGTGTGTGTGTGTGTGTGTGTGTGTGTGTGTGTGTGTGTGTGTGTGTGTGTGTGTGTGTGTGTGTGTGTGTGTGTGTGTGTGTGTGTGTGTGTGTGTGTGTGTGTGTGTGTGTGTGTGTGTGTGTGTGTGTGTGTGTGTGACTTCTCATTCATCCCTCCTTCAAGTACTTTAAAGCCGCCACTCTCTCTCTCTCTCTCTCTCTCTCTCTCTCTCTCTCTCTCTCTCTCAGCACGCCACAGTCCTTTACACTCTTGCTTTATACTCTTCATTCCTCCACATCTTCTCTCCCTCTCTTCTCTGCATCTGCCTCGTTTGTTTTAACCTCTCACACTCTCCCTCCTCTTCCCTCCCTTGACTTTTCTTGCCCCGTTCCCCGTCTCTCCCTTCCCTTCTCATCTCCTGCCCCGTCCGTCTCCCTCTCCTCTCCCGCTCGCAACAGCCCGGCACGGAGGCAAACAGGCGTAACCCATCATCGTCTGCCAACACGCCACATCAACCGTGACAGGCGAGGAGGGGTAAGGAAGAAAAACACGCAGAGTTACGAGACTTACTGTGATTTCCTTTGCCTTCTTTGCTAGCAGGCACGAGTGACGTCACGAACAGATGTATACAGAGGCTGGCAGACACACACACACACGCACACATACACGTACACAGGCGCGGGTACGTACAGAAGATAGATAAGGGAGGCGATTTGGTGAGTTGTGAGCGACTTGCAAACGTAACAAGGAACTTAATTAAACAATGAAGAGGAGATGAGTGAGAGAAAGGCCAGGTGGAAAGCAAGGCATAGGTGATTTTCCTGCAAGTCTCTCTCTCTCTCTCTCTCTCTCTCTCTCTCTCTCTCTCTCTCTCTCTCTCTCTCTCTCTCTCTCTCTCTCTTTCTCTCTCTCTTACCTTCAGGAGAGAGTGAGTGTGGACTATCTGGCGAATCTTCAGTATTCATTTGCCTTCCCAGTCTTGTCTCGCTCTTCTCAGAAACCTTGCTCACTTGCTCACGCTTCCCCCTCCCACTCCTCCCCACCCTCACCTCCCATCATCCCCTCCCTCTCGCACGCTCACCCTTCCTCTCTGACCCACTCCACGCCTCATCTGCTGTCTCACTTCCTCCCCCATCCCTTATTCTCCCCTCTGCCTTCCTCTCTTCTTTATTTTCTCCATCCCTTTCCTGTTGTCCTTCTCCCTGTTTTCTTTGCATTTTCCTCCCTTTTCTTGTCTAATTTCTTCCTGTTTTATCTCTCTTTTCTAACAAGTTCTTGCTTAAAATTGTTTCCTGCCGTTTTTCTCGTTGTTTCCTTTGCATTTTCCTTCCTTTCCTAAGTATTTCTTACCTAAATTCCTTTTTTGTTACCCTTTTCCCTTTTTCCTGTCCTTTTTTTCCTTTCTCCTTGCCTAATTCCTTTATTCACTCGTGTTCTTCCTTAGCACCTTTATTTTTTGTTCTCAGTTCACTTCCTGTTCAATTTTTCTTTACTGCTGTCTTCTTGTTCTCTCTCTCTCTCTCTCTCTCTCTCTCTCTCTCTCTCTCTCTCTCTCTCTCTCTCTCTGTTTTGATTGGTTCGTTGCAGTGTTGTCCTCCTGATTTAGATTTTCTCTCTTCAATTTTCCTCTACTTCTTTCTTCCTCTGCTGTTTTCCTCACTGTTTTCCTCTCTTCTCTCTTTCGCGGTATCATTGCCTTCTTCACTGTTGTCCTCCATGCCAAATTTTCCTCTTTGATCTTCTTCTTTTCCCGTATCTTCTTCTTTCACTAATTCCCTTCATTCTAACTCTACCTTTCCTTTCTTTTCCTTTCCTTCTCTATTCTTCCATAACTATTATTCTTCACTATCACTCTCCTTGCCAAATTTTCCTCTTTTATCTCATTTTCCCAAATCTTCTTCTTTTTACTAATTATCTTCCGAAATATCATCACTTTTTTTTTTTTTTAGCTTTCCTTCCCTTCCCTATTCTTCCATCACTGTCTTCATTATTGCCCTTCGTGCCAAATTTTACTCTCTTATCTCCTTTTCCTCTTTTCCTTAACGTTTTTCCACCATTGTCCCTCTTCCCTCTCCTTCCCTCCTCTTGCCTCACTCCCTAAATCACCAAATTCAGTTTTTTTTTTATCTTTCTCTCCATTATCTCTTTCCTCTTCCATTCAGTGTCTTTTTCCCTTTCTTCTTACTTCTTCTTTACTTCAACCACTCTCCACTATTGTCCTCACTCTCTTCCCTTCCCCTCCCTTTCCTCCTCTTGCCTCATTCCTATTTATCACCAAATTCACTGTCTGTTTCACTGTTATCCTCTGTACCAAATTTTTCCTCCCTCTTTTCCGTTCCCTATTTCACTCCCTTGCCTTCCCTTCCCCTCCGTTTCCTCCTCTTGCCTCCAAATTCAATGTCTTTTCCTTTTTATTTCCTTCCTCTTTTCCTCAACCACCTTCAACTATTGTCCTAACTCTCTCCCCCTTTCCTCCTCTTGCCTCACTCCCTACCACCACTGAAATCGTACCTTTGCAGCGTCCGGAAATAACGTACAAAAGAGGATGTGGAGTGAAGGGGTTTCAAGAGGACTCCAGCGCCTCTTTGAACCCAATGGCCGTGTAAATAAATAAATAGACGCAGTGATGTTAGGTGAGGTGAATATTGCCGGTGATCTGATGTACTTACTTTTTTTTTACTGGTGTTGTTGGGATTGTTGTTGTTGTTGTTGGTTTTTATTAACTTAGCCTAATCTAAGCTAATTTGAGCTGACCTACCCTTATTATTGTCACCGTTGTTGTTGTTGTTGTTGTTGTTGTTGTTGATGTTGTTGTTTTGTTTTATTATTATCAGTGTTAGTGCCTTTATTATTGTTATTGTTATTATTGTTATTATTATTATTATTATTATTATTATTATTATTATTATTATCGTTGTTGTTGATGTTATTGTCATTATTGTTACGATTATTATTGTCATTATATTCATCTGTTCACTTATTTCCACTATATCTGCACTTCTTTTCCTCCTCCTCCTCTTCCTTCATCATCATCATCATCATCATCATCATCTTCTTCTTCTTCTTCTTCTTCTTCTTCTTCTTCTTCTTCTTCTTCTCCTCCTCCTCCTCCTCCATCTCCTCCTCTCCTTCTACTAATTGTTTTTGGTGTTGTTCCCTTTCCTCCTCCTCCTCCTCCTCCTCCTCCTCCTCCTCCTCCTCTTCTTCCAAATTTCTTCCCTTATCTATCTTTATCTTAATCTCCGCTCCCACTCCTATTGCTGTTGTTGTTGTTGTTGTTGTTGTTGTTGTTGTTGTTGTTGTTGTTGTTGTCGTTTAATTAGATAAGACAGGATAATGTGACAGTTATTATTATGAACGCACGCACAAACATACACACATACACAAAAAAAACATGACATACTACTTGGCTCTACTTTCTCTCTCTCTCTCTCTCTCTCTCTCTCTCTCTCTGAAAAGTGACAATATTCCGCTTAACAACATAGCAAATAAGAACAATAACAAGATTTGGAGAAAATTACCATGCCGACCAAGAGAGAGAGAGAGAGAGAGAGAGAGAGAGAGAGAGAGAGAGAGAGAGAGAGAGAAAATGTTGCATGATGTCGCTTCCACTATCTCTTCACATTCTCTCTCTCTCTCTCTCTCTCTCTCTCTCTCTCTCTCTCTCTCTCTCTCTCTCTCTCTCTCTCTCTCTCCTCCTCTCGAATCATTTCCTCCTGATCCTTCATTTCCTCCTCACTGTCCTCCTCCTCCTCCTCCTCCTCCTCCTCCTCCTCCTCCTCCTCCTCCTCCTCTTTAGTACATACCGCCGTTACGAACCAACATATCCTTTTAAGCAATCCTATGTAATCCTCCTCCTTCTCCTTCTCCTCCTCCTCCTCCTCCTCCTCCTCCTCCTCCTCCTCCTCCCTCCTCCTCCTCCCAACGCACACCTGGACAAAACGAGGGTCTAAAATCGGCGACAGGTAAAATAAAGACACTTAGATAAAACAATAACAGGTATTTTTGGATTACAACTCTCTCTCTCTCTCTCTCTCTCTCTCTCTCTCTCTCTCTCAGTGTCTGCCAAAGAAATGAGAAATGCTTGGCTTCACTTCACTCCAAAATTCTGAGGTTTAGG
>NC_059302.1:28409918-28417418 GCF_017591435.1 Portunus trituberculatus
CTACTACTACTACTACTACTACTACTACCATTACAATAACAACACAACCAGAACATGACTAACAAAAAAAAATGATAAAAAAGAAACAACAATTAATGGAATCCAAAAGAGATGAAAGAAGGAAATGAAGCAACATAGAAAGACCACGAAAGAAAAAAAAAAAAAAAAAAAAAAGATTACACTAAGGAAAAGAACGAAAAAGAAAAGAAAAAATACGGGATACATTACACTTACTAACCCTTTTCCTCCTCCTCCTCCTCCTCCTTTCTCGACACTCCACTCCACGCATTTCATATCCTATCCCTACTCAACAAACACCCATTAATCTCGTGCCCTACAGTTGGAACGAGTTAAGGGGAGAAGGGCAAGGACGTGGAACAGAAGGCAGTAGGATTTGGCTGAGCTGTGCAAAAGATTACGTATGTTGTGAAAGGGAGAGGAGATGGGATGGGAGAGTACTAAAGTGTGCCACCCCATAGAGTGTGTGGGTGTGTGGTGCCATCTAGCGGGACTTATTGGATTCACAAGCACTTTACGAGCCTCCCAACTTGCTTAGCGTGGGGGAAATGGAAGCCCAGTGTGTGTGTGTTCGTGTGTTCAGAGTCGTAAAGTTGTTGTGTTCATTGTGGCTGTGAGTTTCTGTGTTTGCTTTGGTGTTTGATGTCATGTTGTTGTTTTTGTTATATATACATTTTTTTTTTACCTGTTTGTCAGTTTTTTTTGTGTGTTTTATTATTTCAGTTGTTTATCTATTTATTCTTTTTTTTTATTGTTTCTGTTTCAGTCGTGTGTTCCTCTCGGTGTTTTAACTACCTATTTGATGTTTTTTTGACATATTCACCTTTTTTTTTTTTTTATTTTCTTTTAGTGTGTGTGTATATTTAGTATTTCAATTGTTAATCTATATATTTGCTAAACTCATTTCTTGTGCCTCTCTGTGTGTTTAGTTATTATTTGGCGTGTTTTATTTATTTTTCTTACGTGTTTTATGTTTACTTGTTATTTTCCTCGGCCTTCAGAATTTCAAGAGTTTATCCCCTCCCCATTTTTCAACCATTCTTTCCTTCATTCATTCTTTCAACTAATGGACAAAAAAAAAAAAAAAAAAAAGACACTACAGCTACTTTAAATCTTCAGATGCTTATATTTTTACTATTTACATTTCTTATTACGGCAATAGATGTATGAAGAGGCAACACAACACCTCTCTCACAACACCTCCCTACCATCTCGTCACTATGCATCACTTCGCTCTAACAGTATGAGGCCGGAACGCTACATTTATTTCACCCAGCGTCGAGGAATTATTTTGTGCACAGTGCATGGGGCGCGCTGATCTGAGGCCTGAGTTATGAATGCCTCTCGTGACGCTATGGGGCGTAAAACATGGGTAATATGCCATTTGTCTAGGTGTGTGTGTAAGGTGGCCACACACACACACACACACACACACACACACACACACACACACACACACACACACACACACACACACACACACACACACATACACACACACGGTGGTCTGGTTCGTGTTTAAGCCTCCACAATATAGTCTATTAATTTTACGGGTGAACGTTTTCAGGACTCTAAGAATGACAGCATTGTTTGTGCAGGTTTTTATATCATGAAGTAAAAAATAAATAATACTAAATAAATAAAATAATAATGAATAAAAAAAGAAAATAAACTCAGCTCTATCGCCTCCTCATCTACCCCAAAAAATGTTTAAATATTGTCAAATGAGCACAAATATTCCCGTTTTTGAAGTTGGGGGAAGAGGAGAAAAATACGTGCGTGCATCAATGTCGCTTTTTCTTTAATATCCTTTACACGTGCATAACAAAATAAATAGACAGAAAAATAAAAGGATGAAAAAAAAAAATGTCTGTCATCTTAAGCATTGTTGTATATATACTTCATTATCTTCAAAATTTTCAAACAAACACACACACACACACACACACACACACACACACACACACACACACACACACACACACACACACACACAAATTAAAAGATAAATAAAGTAAAGCAAGCATAGATTTATTATTTACACGTATCTAACTACAGAAAAAAAATAATTGTAACCCTTCCACTTACCAGCACTCAAGTGAACCTTTTATTTAAATCTCTTCTTTTACTTTTTCCTTGGCTGGATCTCTTTCCTATATAAAAAAAAACAAATATAATCAAAGTCATCTTCATCACCAACTCCTCCAGCTCACTTCAACCAAATAGTCTCGCGTCACGTAATAAATCACACCTGAGAACACCTAAGCTACCTGTCTGGCTGGCGTGGGAGACAGTGAACCGGTCATGGAAGGCGAAAAGCAGCTGACATTTGCAGGGAAGAAAATGAATGCAGGTAACGTATGCACATTCTCAAGTGTGAAAGAATAATTTGAGCTTGAGCTTTGTGATTTGTAAGCAAGAAAAGTTGAGCTAAGTGGGACAAGGAACACGGGAGAGGAAATAGAGAAGAGAAGCATAGGAAAGAGGAGAGATAGAGAGAAATAAGTAAAGGAATAAAGAGAGGGAAGAGAAGAGGAAAGTGAATGGAAGGAATAGAGAGAAAAGGGAGGAAAATGAAAGAGAAAGGAAAGAACGAAGAGAGCAAAGAGAATGAGAGCCAGGGAACCGAAAAATAAGTGAAGAGAAGTAACAAGGAAAGGAATGAAGGGGAGGGAATGGAAGATTATGGAAGTGACTGGAAAATGAAAAGGGGAATGAAGAAATAAAAATAAATAAAAGAAGGAAGAGAAGGAGAGGAGGGATGGAAAGTCGGGTATACGAGAAGGAAAGGAGAAGAGAAAGAAAGAAGGAAGGAAGGAAGGAAGGAAGGAAGGAAGGAAAGGGAGAACACAAGTGGGTGGGGGAGAAGGAGGGAAAGAAGCACGAGAGTCTTTCAGAAGAGAGAAATTATATGAGGGAATTTATCGAAAAGTAATGTCGTTTTATTGGAGATTCGTGTCGACTGAAATTTACGAAGAGAAACTTGACCTCCTGAGAAAATTTATTGGAATATATTTAAACGACACTTACCGAGGAAGGAAGGAAAGCAAAGGAAAGGAAAAGGAAGGAAAAATAAAGGAAGGAATAGGAAGGAAAAATAAAGGAAGGAAGAAAAGGAAAGGAAAGGAAAGGAAAGGAAGGAAAAGGAAAGGAAAAGGAAGGAAAGGAAAGGAAGGTAAGAAAGAAAGAAGGGAAAAGGAAAGAAGGAAGGAAAAAAAAAAGGTTGGAAGGAAGAGATTAGAAAGACGGGTAAAAAGTAATCACAAGGAATTATAAAGAGAGAGAGAGAGAGAGAGAGAGAGAGAGAGAGAGAGAGAGAGAGAGAGAGAGAGAGAGAGAGAGAGAGAGAGAGAGTGTGTGAGAGAGAGAGAGAGAGTGTGTGTGTGTGTGTGTGTGTGTGTGTGTGTGTGTGTGTGTGTGTGTGTGTGTGTGTGTGTGTGTGTGTGTGTGTGTGTGTGTGTGTGTGTGTGTGTGTGTGTAATATAGCTAATGAGTGAATGAGATCAAAGAAAATAATAATGCCGTTCTCATTATTGGAAACACTAAACAAGGAGGAGGAGGAGGAGGAGGAGGAGGAGGAGGAGGAGGAGGAGGAGGAGGAGGAGGAGGAGGAGGAGGAGGAGATAAATACTTACATATGCAAAGTAAAACAGCGGAACAAAGATGAGTGAAAAATTAACAAGATAATATTCTGATAAGAAGAAAAACTGAAAGAAGGAGGAGGAGGAGGAGGAGGAGGAGGAGGAGGAGGAGGAGGAAGAGGAGGAGGAGAGAAAGAGAGAAAGAGAGAGACAGAGAGAAGGAGTGAAAAGGTGGTGGGGGTACATGGAGAACACTAATGAGGTGAAAGAGGAGAAAAGCGATAAGTTGACAGAGAGATTTGAGAGAGAATGTGATGAATGACTTCCCTTCTCCTCCTTCAAGCCATCTTCTTCCAGCTCCAAGACGCGTCCTCCGCCTCGCCGCCCTTCATTAATTTCCCATCATCACCTCACCCCTTCCCCCTCCCTTCGGCCACCTATCCACCTCTTCTCAGCATCACTCTCTACGCTATGAATGACTCCCTCGCCTCGACATTCCTCTCACTAACAGAATATTTGAGAGTTCATTAATAAGAGGTGTATAAATCAATCAATTAATGCATACGTACATACATATACAGACATACATAAAGAGATACGGTAGTTATATACATGGATAGACAGTTATGTAGGAAGGAAGGATGGATGGATGGAAGGAAGGAAGGAAGGAAGGAAGGAACACTGGTCACAGCCACTTATTCACTTCAGTACCGGGACTCACTTTTACCTTGAGATATGTGTACCATTAGACCATTTTATTGACATTAGCAAGGGTCTATGGAGGTGCAGAAGATTAATGGCCACAGTTTTCACTAAATTAATCTCCCACATAAGTTTCTGAAGCTGTATAAAATCACCAAATAGTCACCAGAAGGAATATGAAAACGCGTCATGGAACTGATGATGTTAAGTCTGAACACGTAAGTCAGAGAGCGAAAGACTTACAGGTTGCCATCAGTGAGTGGAGCGACAAATTGCACGGAAAGGGAGTGAGAATTACCAACGAGAGAGAGAGAGAGAGAGAGAGAGAGAGAGAGAGAGAGAGAGAGTTTAAGCAAAAATTTCACTGCATAACTGCCCAGGAAGTGAAGTGGGTTAATGGAAGTGCATATGGCGTTGAAGAGAAGTGATTTACCTTATAAGAGATTACAGGGAATTTTCAGACAGAAGTTCAGATCTTTGATAGCTTATTTGATCGAAGGGCGGCAAGCATTTCCTGGAGGTCGGTTAGTCGATGTGTGGACTGAGTAAGAGAGAAAGATGAGGAGTTGTGCTCATTTACAGAGGGTCACAAGGTTCTTCACATATCAACCTGTAAATCTCTGTTGGCTGTTTCATTTCACAACATAACACTACGGAGCTGAAGGCTTATAATTTGCGTTTTCTGGGAGGTTAGTTTATCGCTGTGTATTTTTGCTTTTTTTTTTATGTAGGAGGGATATCGATGAAAGGCAACAAAGAATAGGTATAAAAAAAAAAAACAAAGGCCCAATGAAGTGTCGGTCCTATATCAGAAGGGACAGGATCGAAAACGTGATGGGTCGAAACAATATATGTTGCTGACCGGGGATTTCAAGCATTTAAATTCTTAGACGATTTGACTGAAAGAGATTGCACGAACTCAAATGTCAAATTATTCATATTAAGTTAAAGAACTGAAAGTGTATATCAAAAGTTAATCATGTCATTTGTTCGTGAATACTAAAATTTTCAAACCTTTCTTAGACTGTTTGCTTTCATTGTACCAGGAATCCTCGACCCAACTGTTTGACGGCCATCACGGAGTTCTAAAGCGGCTCTTGGGAAGTAAAGAAAAACACCCGTCTTATCAATCCAGTCCCGCCCTTCACTCTTCTTTTGTCACTTGTTCGCAATTTTCCTTAACGAGAATCAATTCCTCCGTAAAATTCCTTTCTTCATCGATGATTCAGACTTTTTCTTTTAATTTCTGCGCTATATTACGTCAGTCAGTCGGTTTAGTTCGGCTTCAGTAAGTCACTCTGCCATGCTTTCAGACAGACAGTTACAGGATTGGTCACTCTATCAGTCTGTCATTCTTTAATCATTCACGTGTTTATTTTTTCTTCTGACAGCCACGGAAAGAAAAAATCCATAATGGCGTTGATTATTCCTTTATTGTCAGAAATGTCTTTCCGAATCATTCTGTCATTATTTAATTCATTCATCTATCTATATTTATTTTATCATTATCCTTTTTAACTGTCAGGGAAAGAAAAGCTTCACAATGGCGTTAATCACTCCTCTACTGTCGGAAGTGCCTTTCAGAATCACACTCGTACTCCAAATTAGCACCATATTCTCATTTAGGACTGCGAGGTCATAGCAGCCACCGGGAAACTTTAAAAGAAGCAGATTAAGGCTCGCCAAGTCAAAAGAAAGCGTTAAACTCCAGGGGAAAGATCCATTCGTCTTCCGTAAACTTCCGAATCAAAAGCGCATCACGGGAGTTGATTCCGCGGATTAGCTCACACAGGGACCGAGGGAAGGAAATACATGGAGAAATATAGACTGTCACACAACACGAAGTTAAAAAGTGATTCATCTCCAACTTATCAAAACACTGGCTACGGAGGGAGGGAGGGAGGGAGGGAGGGAGACAAGATAAGAGAATGTACTGGGAAGAAAGAATAAAGGAAAGAATGACTGAATAAATTAATGAAAGGGAAATAGAAAGACGAGGGAACAAGAGACGAATGGACAGGGAAAGGAGACATAATTTGAGGATACGAGACCAGGGAAGAGAAAAATAAGATCATAAAAATATGTCAGGAAGGAAAGGGAAGCAAAAAAGGACAGAGTAAGTTGCTATTAGGAGGAGATGAGGAATGGAGGAGGACTGGAGGGAAGAGGGGGCGCGGAGGAGGAGGAGGAGGAGGAAGGATACAAGGAGTGAATGAGGAAAAGGAAAAGGATGCGAAGAGTGAGGAAAGGGAGATGATGCAAGGGATCAAAGAGGGAAGGAGAGGATGAATGAAATGAGAGGAGAAGAGAAAAGATGAGAAGAGAGAGAGAGAGAGAGAGAGAGAGAGAGAGAGAGAGAGAGAGAGAGAGAGAGAGAGAGAGAGAGAGAGAGAGAGAGAGAGAGAGAGAGAAAGGATGTATATAGGAGGAAGAGAATGTGAAGAATGAGGAAGGATACAAGGAGAGAGGGACAAAACAAGGAAGAATGCAGAGATGGGGGGAGGAGGGAGACGGCTGCAGTAGTTAAGGGAAGACGAAGAAGAGTGCAGTGAGTGAGGAAGGATACAGGGATGAAGGAAGGCAGGGAGGATGCAGAGATGAAGGGGGGAAGTGGCAGGCAGCAGGGGGTGAGGGACGGAAGGCAGCAGGTGACGTAATACGAGAAATCCATCAGAGCGCGATAACTAGTGCCAAGAAAGCGCCGGGCGGAGGGAAGCACTTCATCTCTGCCCGGCGTGTGATGGATTCCCAGCCAACATTCTGACGCTAAAAGAGGAAGGCAACATAATGCAACACGAGGCAATGCAACACTTCCAGGAACAATAGAGTTAACACACTTACTTGCAACACTCCACTTGCATTAATTTCACTCAAGGTTGTTTTTTTTTTTTTCATTTTGCATTGTAGTCTTATCTCTTCAACACATAGCTAGTTAGACTCAGTTCCCAAAGAGTCACGTCAAGGCTCTACTGTCTTGTTAATGTTGGGTTGTGTTCTGTAATTCTGTGTAACTCAGAGAGATGCAAACTTGGGAGTGTATTGAAGTGATAAGATAAGAAGCCACAGCAGAGGAAAATGTTGTGAAATGATTTAAATAAAGGAACTCAATAACGAATTCGAAGCTTGAGTATTTCAGTGGATACTTTGGTTACAGTGTTGTTAACCACTTCAATACTGGGACACAGTTTTTACCTTGAGT
>NC_059302.1:28419918-28424918 GCF_017591435.1 Portunus trituberculatus
TCAGTCAGCCAGTCAGCAAATTAATTAGTTAGTTTGTCTGTCAGTCAGTCAGTCAGTCAGTCAGTCAGTCAGTCCACCATAAACAAGCCAGCCATCCTGCCAGTCAGTCAATCAGTCACCATGAACAAACAAGGCAATCAGTCAACCACTTCACTATCCATCCTGCCAATTAATCAACATCAAACTTAATCATCCTCCTACATAAATCAACCAGTCAAAAGAAAAAAAAAAAAAAAAAAAAACAGCTAACTTCTTTACTAATCTCCCCACTTAGTCATCAAGCCAGGTAGTTACCCAATAAGCCAGTCAAAAAACATCCACTCACCTACCTGCTTAGCCAACCAACCACTCATTCAATCACAAATACAACAAGTCAACCAACCAGTCAGCCAACCAGTCAGCCAGCCAGCCAGCCAGTCAGCCAACACCTTAACACATCCAAAATACACCAAAACCCACACAAACACACCAAAACCCCCATAAACACACCAAAACACCAAGTAGTCAGTCAACCATTCAGTCAGTCAAGAAATCCCTAAGCCAGCCAGCCAGCCAGACAGCCAGCCAGACAGACAGACAGCCAGTAAGCCAGCCACTAAGTTAGCCAGCCAGCAATTAAAAAGGACAGTTATGCGCACTTGAAATAGTCTGCACTATGTTTTTTGTCTCCCCTTCTCGGAATGCGTCTGACACTGAGCTGTGCAGGAGAGCAAGTGAGGGGATTTTTGGCGTGGCAAGTGACGGGAGGTGAGAGCAGAGTGTGTCAAATGGGAGGGGAGAGGAGAGAAGGGAGGAGAGGTGAAAGGAAGAGAGGACAAGTGAAAAGACAGGGAAGGAAAGGAGAGACAAGGATGAGAGAGGAGAGAACAGGAAAGGACACGAGAGGACAAGGAATAAGATAAATGAGGAGAGAAAGAGACAATGGAAACGAAAGAGAAAAAAAGAACCAGGGAAAGAGAGACAGGAGAGAGAGTACCAACGAAAAGGTGAACGGAAAGGGAATAAGGACGAAAGGAAGGAAGTGAGAACAAGGATAGAAATATATAAAAAAAAGCAAAAACAGGACAGGAGGGAGACAGGGAAAAGGAACAGGAAAGAGAGATGAGATAATTGAAGAGGAAATAAGGGAACAAGAGAGAAGATGAGGGATAAGGAACGGGAGGAGAGGTGAAGAGAGAGAGAGAGAGAGAGAGAGAGAGAGAGAGAGAGAGAGAGAGAGAGAGAGAGAGAGAGAGAGAGAGAGAGAGAGAGAGAGAGAGAGAGAGAGAGAGAGAGAGAGAGAGAGAGAGAGAGAGAGAGAGAGAGAGAGAGAGAGAGAGAAAAAAAAGGAGCAGCGCACACCGTATTAGTGGAGCATCACCTTTTATTAGACAAAAAAAAAAAAAAAGAAGAAGAAGAGTAAGAAGATAGTATGTATGGCGGATGTCGTGAGTGTAAATAGTAAATAGTAAATGGTCTTGGCTGATAGTTTGTTGATGGTTTGTTGGTTACTGTCTGAGGGTAGCGTTACTGAGCACCTCTTGTCAGTCCTAGGCTTGTCGAGGTGATTCACTGTTATTGCTACTGTTAATGTTAGCTGGGAGCCGTCACTCTAACTGTTAGCTGGGAATGTTAGTCAATGTTAGCTGGGAGCCGTCACTTTTACCGGGAACTATCACTGTCACTGTTAGACGGAATGTTATCATGAGCATTGTTTAGGCATTACTGTCACTGTTAACTCGTAATATCACTGTTGTTGTTAACTGGGAAGTGTCATTGCTACTGTTAGTTTGGAATTGCCACTGTTACTGCTAGCTAGGAAACATCACTGCCACTGTTAACTGAGGATCGTCACTGTCATTGTTAGCTGGAAGTGTCACTGTCACCGTCTGCTGCTCGTGGTATATCAGTGAGGACATTTTACAGGACACTAGGACAAACCAGGTTATGAAGTAAATATTTTCCCCTTACACAATTTGCACAGAACAAACTTTATGTGACTGTGGATAAGTGATACTACTCTATACAGGACAGATTTCTTTAGATAATGGGATATGCAGTTCAGTGTGCTACAGTATATTGCCTACATCCACACCTTACGCGACGCATGTGTGATATACATAATTATAAAGAAACACAACGTAATCTAAGAAGCAGACAAACAGACGGGCTCGCGCTGCCAAACTTTATAAATGCTGCAACTACTCTCCTCATCGGATTAATACTACAGAAGACTTTACAACTCCTAATTCATGAAGGCACTCTAGTTACAAAGGCGCAAACAGAAAGAGAACAAACGGCAGGTGGTGTGTTGTTCCTTTCTACACTGTTTAGTAAGAGATGTAGGAGAGTAAACACGAAGCCGTCTCATAGTATACAATTCCGTGTCTTGATGGAGTGATGTCTAGTCTTGTCCGGTTACAAAGGCACGGAATGACAACAAACGGCAGCTGGTCTGTTGTCCCTTTCTACAGTTTAGTAAGAGATGTAGGAGAGTAAAAACCGAAGCTCTCTCATCTCTATTCCGTGTCGTGATGGAGTGGTGCGCCGTGGCTGCACCTGCTCGTCTGATAACAGCAAAGAGGTCAACGGATGTCCTCACTAGGCAATGCTGATTCTGTTTTTAGACAACGCTACGGAGTGTGTGACGCGCTGATGGGGTGACGTGGCGCCATGGTGCTAAAAGTAGACCCGTACCGACCACCAATGCCTGACACACATGCTGCTCTTGCTGATGCTGATGATAATGATAATAACAACACAATAATAGCAATAATAAGGATGATGATGATGATGATGATGATAATAATAATAATAATAATAATAATAATGATAATGATAATAATAATAATAATAAGAAGAAAAAGATGAAGAAGAAGAAAAGAGGAAGAATGATAATAACAGCAATAATAATAAATATCTGGTTAATTTGAACACATAACGTGGAACTCTTTTGGGCTCCCGAGCAGCTACATTCAAATTCAAAGTTTAAAGTAAAAATAAAGCCAAAAAATGTTTAAGAATGATATGAAAGTGCATTAAAATTGTAGATCATTTGTAATACCGTAGCACACAATTATATAAAAATGGAAAAAAAATAAATGAATAACACTAAAAACAATATATAATTAAAGTAAATAATGCATTCATAAAACAACAGAAAATGAACTCTATAAATTACTTGAAATGAAACCATGAGTAAAAAAAAAAAAAATATTAAGGCCGCGAGAAAAAAAAAAAAAAAAAAACAAGCAGAAAATAACTGACAAATAAAATGAATTACAGTATAATCATAAGCGAGAGGTGAATGCTAATAATAATAACAATACTACTACTGCTACTACTACTACTACTACTAATAATAATAATAATAATAATAATAATAATAATAATAATAATAATAATAATAAGAATAAGAATAAGGAGAAGAAGAAGAAGAAGTAGATAAAGAAAAGAAGAAGAAGAAGAAGAAGAAGAAGAAGAAGAAGAAGAAGAAGAAGAAGAAGAAGGAATGAAAACCCTCCCTTCATCTTTCATTTTCTTCTCTTCAGTGAGAGAACACAACAGCAACAAGAAACAAGTGAAAGATCAACACACAACAGAGACCACCAGGAGGGAGGAAGGTGGGCGGCAAACACCTCGCCCGTGAAATTGATCCGAAAACAGTGTAGGTGGATCACATTTCTCCTGCCCTGCCCTGCCCTGCCCTGCCCTGCCCTGCCACCTGCCCGCCTTGCCTTGCCTTGTCCTGCCTCTCCTCACCGTCTCCTGACGACGCCTGTACGTGATAGGAGGACACCCAACCTTGATTTCTCGCCCCAAGGAGTCGCTACATAATGAAGATGATGATGATGATGATGATGATGAAAAAAATAATAATAATAATAATAATAAGAAGAAGAAGAAGAAGAAGAAGAAAAAGAAGAAGAAAAATAATAAGAATAAGAATAATTATAAGAATAAGAAGCAGAAACATAAGGATATATATATATATATATATATATATATATATATATATATATATATATATATATATATTTTTTTTTTTTTTTTTTTTCCCATAAACTTGAACCTGTTTTTCAATTGTGTTAATGCATTTTAGGATTTTTTTTTCATGTAAGAGAGGAAAGCTGGCCAAATGCAACATTAAACGAAAAAATAGGCCCACCAAGTTGCCAGTCCCCTTGCAAGTCCAAGAGAGAGTTAGCCCAAAAATTGGAAAAATGTCTTGAAACCTGCCTCTTAAATGAAGTTAAGTCACAGGAAGTTGGAAATGCAGAAGCGGGTAGGGAGTTCCAGAGTTTACTTGAATGATTGAGAGTAATGGTTAACTCTAGCAACAGAGATGGTCAGAATAGGGGTGAGAGGAAGGAGAAAGTCTTCTGAAGCGAAGCTGCATGAGGAGGGGAGGCATGCAGTTACGAAGTTCAGAAGAGCAGTTAGCATGAAATTAGTGGTAGAAGATAGCAAGAGATGCAATATTCCGGAGGTGAGAAAGAGGCTGAAGACAGTCAGTCAGAGGAGACTGGGAGAAGAGTTGTAAAGACGAAAAGCTAACTAATACAACTGAGTGAGAGAAACTCCCCAAACATGCGAAAAGTACCCCACTCATGGGTGTATATGGCCCTTGTACAGAGTTAGCAGCTGTGGTGTTGAGAAAAATTTGCGGAGACGTCTCAGAAATCCTAACTTCATAGAAGCTGTTTTAACAAGAGATGAGATGTGAAGTTTCCTTTTTAGATTATGAGTAAAGGACAGGCGGAGGATATTCAGTGTAGAAGACGGGATAGTTGAGTGTCATTAAAGAGGGATAGTTGTCTGGAAGGTTGTGTCGAGTTGATAGATGGAGGAATTGGGTTTTTTAAGACATTGAACACTACTAAGTTTTCTCTGCCCCATTGAGAAATATTAGAGAGATCAGAAGTCAGGCGTTCCTGCTTGATCTGTTATTTTCCTGAAGGGTTGAGCGTCTCTGAAAAGACGTGGAAAAATGAAGGGTGGTATCATCAGCGTAGGAGTGG
>NC_059302.1:28432418-28449918 GCF_017591435.1 Portunus trituberculatus
CTTGATAGCATTTGATCCCCCTCCTCCTCCGAGCAGCGCAGCCCACACGTCATCTCCCTCGCCGAAGAAACCGCTCACCCTTAATAGTTTCCCGCACCGCTTCCTCCCTGTCTAAAACGATGCGCGATCAGCTGTTTTTCTTATCCTTTCTTTTTCTCTCCCCCCCCTTTCAAGTACGTGATTTTTCATGGTCGTTCATTATACATTTTTATAAGACTAAAGAGGAAAGTGTCACTGTGTGTGTGTGTGTGTGTGTGTGTGTGTGTGTGTGTGTGTGTGTGTGTGTGTGTGTGTGTGTGTGTGTGTGTAGCAATATTTTGTGGGTGTTCGTGGTAAGGAAGGAAAGAGAAAGGAGTTGGAGGAAGGAAAAGGGGAATAAAATGAAAAAAAAGAAACGTCTAGAGAAGGGAGAAAGAAAAAAGAAGAGAAAAGAAAAGAAAAGAGGAGAAATGGAAGAGAAAGGAAGAGAAGGTACATAAACAACAAAAACAACACCAACAACAAACACTACTACAACCACTACAACTACTACTACTACTACTACTACTACTACTATTACTATCACCAGCAGTACAAAGACACAAAATAAACTCTCTCTCTCTCTCTCTCTCTCTCTCTCTCTCTCTCTCTCTCTCTCTCTCTCTCTCTCTCTCTCTCTTTCCCCTACATCGCCTCCAGCAGATACCACCTAAGAAAATTATTTAAATGTAGATTTTCTGATAGGATTTTCTATTAGGTAGGCTCAGTTATGTATACGTATATCGGGGGAGACCAAAGGGACGCGTGCATAATGTATAGACGTGTATTTTGTATGTATGACTATTCAATAAGCAATATATATGGGACAGTTTGAATATTATCATCGCCTTTGATGTACGTAACTAGCCTGGATATGGAATGTATGGGTAGGTAAGGGAACGTGTGCTCAATGTATGGGTGACTGACGCGTGTGTATGTGATTTGTACTGTGGCTTGTATGGTAATGAAGGTTGATGCTATACAGTGCTGGAGTGGATGTGTGGTTTTGGGATGTTGAATGTATGGATGAGGCAGGGGAAAGTGATTTGATGAGGCATGTATGGGGATGTGAAGGGTGTGTATGTGTGATGGTGGAGGCGGTGGTACGTATGTATGTATGTATGTATGTGTGTATGTGTAATTGAGTATACATGGAGTGTGAATGTGCGTGATTTTTTCATGTATAAAATAGAGGAAAAGGTCATCAGATGTATACTTACCAATAATATACATGTGACGTGAAGAACGAGAGGAGAACAGAAGGGAAGAACAACAACAACAACAACAACAACAACAACAACAACAACAACAGAGAGAGAGAGAGAGAGAGAGAGAGAGAGAGAGAGAGAGAGAGAGAGAGAGAGAGAGAGAGAGAGAGAGAGAGAGAGCGAGAGAGGGAGACAATCCAAGGAGGGAGAGAGGAAAAAGGAAGGTTTCTCTAAGCTTAGGGGAATTTCAGCGAAGGGGTAGGAAGCGCGGAGCAATAAGGCAATGCAGAAGGGAGGGTGGAATCGAGACAAACAGGCACTTTATGTAGCTCTGTTGTGTTAAGGTAGAGTGTAGATGGCAGGAGGGAAGGAAGGAACGGAGAAGGGTAAAGAGAAGAGGAGAGACGAAGCTACGAGAAAGAGAAAAAGAGAAAACTGTTACATAAAGGATTAGCAAATAGAAAGAGAACGAAGAAAAGGGATAAAGAGGAAGAGGGAATGAAGAGGAAAAGATAAGAGAGAGGTGATAGGTGAAAATAAGGAATAGGGGAAGTGAAAGGAAGGAAAAGAGACAAAGATAGTGAAGAAAAAGGAAGAGAAGAGAAGAGAAGAGAAGAGAACGGAGGAGGAGGAGGAGGGAAGGGAAAGGAAAGGAAAGGGAAGGGAAAGGAAGAGAACAAGATAAAAATAACAAAAATAGATATAAAAAAAAACTGAAAAAAACAAGAGAATGAGACAAGGGAGAGAAGGAAAGGGATAAGAAACACAAAACAAAGGAGTTAAACAGAGGAAAAAAAAAGAAAGAAAGGGAAGGCAAAAAAAAAAAGAAAAAAACCGAGGCAAAACAAAACAAGTAAAGACAACACACGCACAACGAAGGAAGGAACAAGAAGGAAGAAAATAAGGGAGTTAGAAAAAAAAGGGAAAACACGAAAAATACAGGTGAAATAAAAGCAAAGGCGACAACACAAAGGCGGGCCAGGTAAGGAGGAAACTTGAATACATTGGCTATAAGGAAAAATAACAGGAAAGGAGAGAGAGAGAGAGAGAGAGAGAGAGAGAGAGAGAGAGAGAGAGAGAGAGAGAGAGAGAGAGAGAGAGAGAGAGAGAGAGAGAGAGAGAGAGAGGGCAAAAAAAGAGAAAAACAATTAAGGTGTATTAAGGAAATTACTGTTTTCTTTCCCCAAACTTTAAAAAGAAGCAATTTGTTCCTTAAAATGATCAATCTACCGCGGATTTCATAGGATTTCAAGTGGTAAATGTTTTAATGAGAGAGAGAGAGAGAGAGAGAGAGAGAGAGAGAGAGAGAGAGAGAGAGAGAGAGAGAGAATGAGTTTGTGTTAATGGAATAGAACATTAAGAGGACGGCGAAATGGAGGAAGTAAGCGATAAGAACGATAAAAAGGGATAATGCAAGGAAGAGGAAAGGCAGAAAAACAAAATAAACCAAAACAAATAGAAAAGTGTCGAAACAAAACCGATAAAATCAATAAAAAAAAAAGACATCAGCTCACACACACACACACACACACACACACACACACACACACACACACACACACACACACACACAGAAAACAAGAATGAATAAAGAAGTACTTGAAGAAAATTGACTTGGTGATTGAAGGAGGGAAGGAAGGAAGGAAGGAAGGAATAGAAGAAAAGATAGGAAGTGGAAAAACGAATAAGGAATAGAAAGAAGAAAAAAAGGAAAAAAATAATGATAAAAAATACGCAACAAGGGAGGAAAAATGGAAGATAATGCAAAAAAAAAAAAAAAAAAAAGGAAGAGGAAGAAAACACCAACAGGCCATAATCGAAAGAAGTGTTTCTGAATTCACTCATCAGGGAGCAAATCACCGAAATGGCTGCAAGTCACACAACATGGCGGAACAAAACGTCATTAGAAAACAAAAGAAAAAAAATAAAAGTCTTTTGGGAGAAGGAAAGATCAAAATAAGAAAGATAAGAAGAAGAAGAAGAACAAGAAGAAGAACAAGAACAAGAACAAGAACAAGAAGAACAAGAACAAGAATAAGATTAACAACAACAACAACAACACAACAAGAAGAAGAAGAAGAAGAAGAAGAAGAAGAAGAAGAAGAAGAAGAAGATAATGATGATGATGATGATGAAAAGAAGAATAACAACAAAAACAAAGATAAATATAAAAAGAAGAAGAAGAAGAAGAAGAAGAAGAAGAAGAAGAGGAAGAAGGAAAACGCAAAATAAGCCAAATCTAGACCAGCTAATTCTTTCATTCATCTTATTTTTTTCTTTTCATTCCTTTTCTTCCTCACTTTCATCTTGCTTTTTTATCTTCTCCTCCTTTCCTTCCTTCCATCCTTCCTCCTCATCTACCTCCTTTTCTTCCTTTCATCAAGCGCCTCTTACACACGGCTCTCTCTCTCTCTCTCTCTCTCTCTCTCTGTTTAAAGAAAGCAAGAGGTGTTTCGTTTTAAATCTTCCTAATTCTTTCTACATTATTCACTTCTCACGTTGATTTCTCTCTTCTTCCTCTTTTTCTATTTTTTTCTGACATAAACATTTATCTTTTCACCTCATTCAGTTTCTGTCTCCGTGTTTTTTCTCTCTTCCTCCTCCTTCTCCGCCTCTTCCTCTTCCTTCTTATTTCTTAGTTCCTTTTTTTCATTCTTTTATTATTCCTTCTTCTCTTGCTTCTTATTCCTCGTCTTTTATTTTCCGTCTCAGAATCTTATGTTGTATTAAGTCTCTCTCTCTCTCTCTCTCTCTCTCTCTCTCTCTCTCTCTCTCTGTATGCTGTTTTGTCATTAAATGTTATTCTATTTTTCCTTAGTCTTCATTAATCATGTTTCTTATTTCATTTTCTTTGCATTATCATCATTATTGTTTTTTTTTTTCTATTTGTCTTTCTCCACAGTTCGCATCTTGTTCATTATCATTCTTGACGTAAATCTTTTATCTTTCTGCTTGACATCATCTTCTAATTTCAACTTTCCTCTTTTCTTTTTTTTCCTTCTTCGTCTTCTTCTCCTCTTGTCACTCCTTCATTTCTTTTCTTTTCTTTCCTTCTCTCTTTATTTCTGTGAGGTAAATATTTCCTCTCTCTCTCTTTCTCTCTCTCTCTCTCTCATTTATCACTCAAAATTAATTCTCTTTAATATCTGCTGGTATCTATTTTTCTTTTTCCTCTCCTTTATTACTTCCTTTCATCTTTCTTCTCGTGTGTATTACATTTCTTCCTTGTCTCTTCTTTATCTCCCTCTCCCTTCCTTGTTACCGCTTCCTTTATTGTTCTTTGCTTGTTATCTCCTTTATCTTCTTCATCTTCTTATTCTTGTTTCAATTTTTCTTTAACTTCTCTTTCTTTATTTCTTCTCTTTCTTTCCCTCTCTCTCTTGTTCTTGTTTTTATATATTTCTTATCCTTGTTTGATTTCTCCTTTTCCTTCTGTTCTGTTTGTTTCTCTTCTTTCTCATGTGGCTTCTGTTCTCTTTTCTTATTTCTTTTTCTTCCTTTTTGTCCTCCTCTTCCTCTTTCTCCTTCTCGACATTCTTTCTTTTGCTCTTCTTCGTATTCTTGTGCCCTTGTTCTGAATTTTCTTTTCGTTCTCAAATTTTTTTTTTCTCCATTCCGTGTTTCAGTTTTGTTTTCCTGATTATGAATCCTCTCTTTGTCTTTTTTCCTTATTTCTGATATTTCTTTTTTTTTTCTCTTCCTGTTCTTGTGTTTGTATTTTCTTTTGTTTCATTCTTGTTCTTTTTATTCCTTGCTATCTTTCTATTTTCTTCTTTCCTTCACTTCTTGTTACCTTTCCTTTCTTTTCTTTGTCCTTTTTCCTTTTCATTTTAACTTTCCTACTCAAGTTTCTTATCTACAATATCTTTTTAATCCGTCATTGTTATCTTCTTCTCTTCTTTTTGTTCTTTTCCTCTCTTATTTGTAATTTTCTTTTCTTCCTTCGGTTTTTTCTTTTTTTCTTTTTCTTTTCCTTTCCTTATCAGTTTTTTTATATTTCTTTTCTGCTTTTGGTCTTTTTTTTTTCCTTCTTCATTTTTTCATTGTCTTCTTCCTCCTTCTCCCTCGTCGTCTTCTTCTTCCTCCTCATGGTTCTTCTTCTTGCTCTTCTGGTTCTGTTTTCTTTCTTTTCTTTCCTCTTCTTCATCGTTCTTCTCCTTTTCCTGTTATTGTTCTTCTTGTTCTTATCTTCCTCCTCATCCTCGTCCTTCTATTATTGTTCTCCTGTCCTCCTGTCCTCGTTAACCCTTTTCGTTGTTACGCTCCTTCCTTTCTTACTGTTCTTATTTTCCTCCTCGTTATCGTTCTTCTGTGACTGTTGGTGTTCTCTTCTCAGGCCTATTGCCCTCGTCATGGTCCTCCCGCCACTCCCTCAAGGCAGGCCAGCCGTCACTCTCACTAATGAGCACGACCAACTTTTGCTAATGTAGTACTCGTGTCCCACGGAAAAGTTCCTCTCCCACTTGGTTTCTCCAGCAGGAACTATTCAAAGTGGTGAGAGGGAGGGGGGGGAGTGAAAAGCAGTATAATGAGGGAAAAAAGTTGATTTTCCATTTTGATTGGACGTGAGTGAGTGAGTGAATGAGTGAGTGAGTAAGTGAGTGAGCTGTTTGTATTCGTTTTGTGTTGTTATTGTTATTGTAATCATCATCAATGTATGTGTGTGTGTGTGTGTGTGTGTGTGTGTGTGTGTGTGTGTGTGAACAACATTTCCTTCTCTTTTTCATATCTTTCACCCTTCTCTTTTATTATATACAATAGTCCTTTTCATTCTGCCTTACATTTCTTATCCTTTCTTTCTTGTTTTCCCCTTCTTGCTCACCCTGTCCTCCTTACTTCCCCTTCCCTATTCCTCTCCTCCTCCTCCTCCTCCCTCCTCTCAGAATTCAATCCGCGACGTCACCACAGCTTAAACACAAACTCACTACCACCACATGTGTTTACTTGCCTTCTGCTGCCCGTCACCATATCACCACAGGGGTACCTCGTTACTCTGCCCTCAGCTGCCCTTTGCACAGTCACCACCACCACCCACAAGCCAGCACGCCCTTCCAGTCTCACTCTTCCTCGCCTCCTTCCATCCATCGCCCTTCGGAACTCTATAGAGAGCTATTTTCCCGAGGCATCTCCGTGTGTTTGTACATCGTTCAATACACTAGTTCGTGATGTAAAATTCAGCGCCCCGAGGTAACGCGGTGTGGTGTGGTGTCTTTTATAGTGATGGTTGTCTCCGTCTTCTCTCGCCTCGCCTCGCCTCGCCTCTCCATAAGACCGTATTCTGAAACACATCTGCGCCGCCCCTCCACCACTTTCGCTTTTAGTTGAAGTGACACAGGTCTTTTTTGAGTGTGTTTCTGTTGTTGAAATGACAGATTACCAATATTTCTACATTATTAGCAAGAGAAACACGCTCTTTTATATTTTCTTTCAATTATTTATCTTATTTTTCTCTTTTTTCTTTATCTTTTTACTTTTTTTGTTTTTCATCCTTACACGCGTGGGACACAAAACTGTATTCTGAAACCATTTTGCGCCTCTCCTTCACTGCTTCCAAATGGTTCTTGTGCTTGAAGTGATACGAGTTTTTAAAGGTATTTCTATGGTTCAAATAACAGATTTCCAGTATTTTTACATTATGAACAGGAAAAACATAATGGAGGACTACGTCAATCATTTTTATGTGAAGATTGTCGAATTTTCAAGGGTGTTTCTGTGGTTCTATGGTATTCTCTGTGTAAAAATAGTTGAGTTTTCACTGACTGGTTAACATGATTTCTACGCTTGAAACTGGACTGATTATATCTTATTTATTTTCAAGGGTGTTTCTGTGGTTCTAGTAACAAATTAGCACGATTTCTGGGTTACTAACAGGAGAAACACGCTTGAGAACTCGTCTGGTATTCTCTGTGTAGAAATGATGTTTATGTGGTTTCAATGACTGGTTAACATGATTTCTATACGCTGTTGAAAGGAGAGACGCGCTTGAAAACTAGGTTCATTATATCTGTGGCCTTTAAAAGTGGTCATGGTAAGAGAGCAAAGCGTTTCAGATCTCGGGTCATGCACTGAGGGTCGATCTTTATGGTTGGTTTCTTTTATTATTCTCAGTAAGATTTCACAGCGTGGTTGTTTTAAGTCTGGATCCTTGAACGCAACACTTCCCGCATTCACTCCTCCCAACCCCCGTGCCTCTTTCATTTACATCATCTTCCACTGTCTTCCTCTTCTTCTATTTTTTTTTTTACATTATCTTCCATTGTCCTCCTCTTTTTTTTTCTTTCTTTTCATGTGTGTCTACGTAATAACTCCCTTCATTTTCATTTTGTGTTATTTTTTCATCATGCTTTCTTTCATAAGTTCTCTGTCTCTGTCTGTCTCTCTCTCTCTCTCTCTCTCTCTCTCTCTCTCTCTCTCTCTCTCTCTCTCTCATCTTGTTCGTACCATGTTCTCACTTCCTTTTTCATATACCTTCATTTTCTTCCACTTGTTCTCTTCATCACCACACGATCCGATTCTTTATTTTCCTTCATTATTCTACGTTCTTTTCTCATTTCCTCCTCCCCACCACTCTCTGTCTCTCATTACCCGTCATCTCTGTACCTTCCCTTTCATACATACTACCATCATATTCTCATCCTCGTCATCCTTCATTTCCTCCACACGATTAATTCAAGTCAGCTTCACTACGTACATTAAATCACCGCTGATCTCCGCCCGCTTTACGATGTACCCCTGTCTTCACTTACGATGTTACAGTCTGCCTTCACTCTCGCACTTCACGCTGGAGTCTTTGCGTAAGCTGAGGGACACCGAAGCCAAAAGAAGGGAGCGGGAAGACTTAAAGAAGGGGTGAGATGCAGGAAGGAAGCAGGACGGGAAGACTGTGATGTTTGATGGGTACATGAGGCAGTAGGGATGAAAAATTGGGAAGGTTTGTGACGGTAGAGAAGCGAAGGGTGAACAGATGAAGGAGACGAGGATATTGGAGGAGTTAGGATAAATATAAAGGGGAAAGAATGTGTGTGGTGTGTGTGAGGTTAGGTAGGGGAGTGAAAAAATGGATGGGTAGGTATCGCGAAGAATGAAGAAGAGGAATAATGAAGGAAATAGAGGGGGAAATCAAAGAGGAAAAAAGGAAGAGGAAACAGAATGGAAATAACAATGAAGAGATAAAAAAAAGAAGTTGGGTTTGTTAATGAAGTGAAAGAAAAAGGGAAATAAGTAGAAGAGAGGAAAGATGAAATAGAGAAAAGGTGCATGAACTTGATGAAAATAAAAAGAAAACGATGAATGCCAGGAATAGAAGAAAAAAAAAAAAAAAGAGGGAAACAGAAAAACACAAGTATGTCTGATATGTGAGCAAAGCAAGGCAAGGAAAAAAAAAGTGTGGATACTGATAAGACCTGAGAGAGAGAGAGAGAGAGAGAGAGAGAGAGAGAGAGAGAGAGAGAGAGAGAGAGAGAGAGAGAGAGAGAGAGAGAGAGAGAGAGAGAGAGAGAGAGAGAGAGAGAGAGAGAGAGAGAGAGAGAGAGAGAGAGAGAGAGAGAGAGAGAGAGAAAAACATACATAAATGAAAGGCAAGGCAAAGCGAAGCCAAGCAAAGAAAAAAAACATTGATAAATTGACAAAACTAAATATAAACAAGGAAGAGAAGAGCAGAAGTAAGGAAAAGAAGTACACACACACACACACACACACACACACACACACACACACACACACACACACACACACACACACACACACACACACACACACACACACGTGGTTCATTTACATCACTACTGGATGGGATGGTGACTCACTTCTCATCCTCCTCCTCCTCCTCCTCCTTCTTCTACTCCTCGCCCATCTCGCGGTCATAACCCTGCACTCTCAAGCCTGACACGGGCGGTTCCCCAGACTTGTCCTCCCCTTCAGACTTACGGCCCACCCAGCCTTAAATCAGGGAGACACGGGGCTGCCTGTCAGGAGGAGCAGAGTTATGGCTGCCGGAGTAACGCGGGTGTTTAGTAGGGGGAAGGGTACGGGAGGAGGAGACAGAGGAAGAGGGAAGAGAGGGAAGCAAGAGTGGGGATGTTGAGAAGGAGGAGAGGGAAGAAGGGTACATGTGTATGGAGGAGTGTTAGGGAGGGGAGAGGCAGAAAGGGGTGAAAGAGAGGGAGGGGAGAGGAAAAAGAGAGAGAGAGAGAGAGAGAGAGAGAGAGAGAGAGAGAGAGAGAGAGAGAGAGAGAGAGAGAGAGAGAGAGAGAGAGATGTGAGAAAGGTACACGCGTTATGATACAAAAGAAGGGACCATTAATCAGGTTTTAAGCTTGACCTGGCCGCCACTTGATCACGCTGGACGCCACACTCAAAGGCCACAGTCACCCCGGTAAGCGAAGCGTTTTCTTTTGCCACGGCGCGATCAAAGAGAATGGGAGCAGCAAGCAGGCGGCGCGGGCGTGTGACAAAACAGATGATGAATGGAGACACCTGGAATCATTACTACGAATTGCAATACACTCGAGCACCAGATGGGGTCAAAAACGCACCAAAAACTTTCACACCAAGAATAAACTGGCGGAAAACAAGGGATCGTATACACGTACTTATGAAAATAAACAACAGACGGTAGGTTGGAAAAGAGAGAGAGAGAGAGAGAGAGAGAGAGAGAGAGAGAGAGAGAGAGAGAGAGAGAGAAAAAAAAAGGGTGGGATGTTGTATATAGGAGCCTTTGTACAAGTTTACACCTGACTGTTTACATTTTCAAAAACTTAGTACCTTCTTCCGTTTTCTTTACCTTTTCTTGCACCTAAAGGAAATAAATTAAAGTAACCGTCCCCCCCCCACCCGACCTCCCACTCACACACACTTCTCCATTTCAAAGTAGCAGAAAAATGGCCAAGACAAACAAGACAACGTGAATAATGCAGCGAGTACTCAAACTTTTTTCTCCTTTTTCGTTCCTCGCTCGGTCGTCTTTCATCGCGGCAGCAACACACAAGTTATGATAGCCAATTAAAACTTTCTCCTCTTTCAGTAAATAAATCTACGTATCTACCTTTTCTATCTAATACTGTCAATGTCTCAAACTCTTGCTTCTTCTTCCTCTTTTTGCTTTTTCAACTTTCTCCTCCTTCAATAAATAAATCTACCTATCTATCTTTTCTATCTAATACTGTCAATGTCTCAAACTCTTGCCTTTTCTTCTTCTTCTTCTTCTTCTTCTTCTTCTTCTTCTTTCCGTATCATCAATTTAGTCTCCTTTTCACATACCTATTTCAACATTTACAAGAGAATAAAAGGAATTTTAAATATTAACATGTATTCAGATTTATATTAGTTTTGAAAAATGTCATGTTTTTCAAGAGTACTTTTCAGGATTTTATAAGAGAATTTAAAGGATCTTCGAGAGTGTTTTTCGGGTTTTTAAGTGTTTCTGTAGGTTTCAAAAGTGTTATCGGGTTTTAAAGAGTTTTTTTTGTGGTTTTCAAGTGTTTCTGTGGGTTTCAAAAGTGTTATCCAGGTTTTCAATAGTTTATGTGATTTTAAGTGTTTCTGTGGGTTTCAAAAGTGTTATCCGGGTTTAAAAGAGTTTTTCTGAGTTTTAAGTGTTTCTGTGGGTTTCAAAAGTGTTATCCGGGTTTTTAAGAGAGTTTTTTGTGAGTTTTAAGTGTTTCTGTTGGTTTCAAAAGTGTTATCCGGGTTTAAAAGAGAGTTTCTGAGTTTTAAGTGTTTCTATGGGTTTCAAAAGTGTTATCCGGGTTTAAAAGAGAGTTTTTCTGAGTTTTAAGTGTTTCTATGGGTTTCAAAAGTGTTATCCGGGTTTAAAAGAGAGTTTTTGTGAGTTTTAAGTGTTTCTGTGGGTTTCAAGAGTGTTGTTCGGCTTGTCAACAATGTTTTTCTGTGTTCCAAGGATTTTCTAGTGTACTTATCTATGCTTCCTTTTGCACATCTCACCATTTAATGTCATGAGATAACAGTACCTCGTTTTCTACATTCAACTTCATCTGCTATCTAGTATCGTCCTTGTTACAGTCTTTATATTCTTCCTTTATATAATCAATGTTTTTCCTTTTACATCTAACTGATCATTTGCCCTAAGCCTCCCTATCTCTCTCTCTCTCTCTCTCTCTCTCTCTCTCTCTCTCTCTCTCTCTCTCTCTCTCTCTTATTCACCTTGGATTGGTTTAGATTTTTATGTAGCTGTATGTGATGACAGAAAACACTCCTTTGAAACCATTGTAATCCACGTGTTTATTATATAATTACAGAGTGTTCATTGTAATATGCGCAATAACCACTTTGGCGGATAATAATAAATCTGAAATCTGAATCTCTCTCTCTCTCTCTCTTGTGGGGTCTCGTCAGTGGTTCTCCCTCCTCTCTAATCTGCGTGGTCATCAGAGTGCGAGTTTTCTGTCTCATCAATGGCGGTGCAAGTTGAATCAATTACCTGTTTGGTTATCAGCTACCTCATGCGTCACACTCAATCTGTCCCTGTGTGTCTACCTCAGCATCATCTTATTTATTACATCCAAAAGTAATAAGGAGACACACACACACACACACACACACACACACACACACACACACACATGTCTCTCTCTCTCTCTCTCTCTCTCTCTCTCTCTCTCTCATCGTTATTTTCTTCACTGTAATCGAGAACTAAGGAATATTTGAACGCGTGTCGGAGAATTTGTTATTTTTAGGACTTTAGAGGTTATCTTATTTTTTCTCACCTTTAAATCTAAGAAAGCGCATATTTTTTTTACATTTCCTTTCTCTCTCTCTCTCTCTCTCTCTCTCTCTCTCTCTCTCTCTCTCTCTCTCTCTCTCTCTTATTTAATTTTCTATACGTCTCTTTTTCTTACCTCCTTCAATTATACTTTATTTTTTTTTGTTTGCTCTCTTTCCTTAAATCTTTCCTTCATGATGTTTCTCTATTTCCTTTTCTTCCCCTTTATTATCACTTCATGACGTTGACCTCTCTCTCTCTCTCTCTCTCTCTCTCTCTCTCTCTCTCTACATTTGACATTATCCTTTCATTTTCCTACCTTTTCTCTTTCCTCCATTACTTTCGCCATCTTCATCTCCACTTCTTTCATAAACTTTAGTCAAAATCTCTCTCTCTCTCTCTCTCTCTCTCTCTACGTTTGTTAATTAGGTGAGTGTCATTTAGTATTTTTCGTGTTTCTTCCTTTTCACCTCTTCTTTTTCTTCCTTCTTTAATTTACTGCTTTCTTTTTCCTGAGTGTATTCTTTAATATCCTCAAGTGTTTTATTTTGTCTCTGCGTTCTCTTTCCTTCCCTTTGTTTCTTCTTCTTGTCTAATTACGTGCGATGGAATGTGTCACTCAATATGTTCATGTCTCTCGTGTTTGTCTTCACTCTTTTGTTTCTCTTTTTTTTTTTAAAAGTCAGTCCTCTCCTCACTAATGAAGAAACCATCTGGAAAATTTATCTTTTCTTAGATATAAAAGAAAACAAATAAGTGTATACACATCATAATGTACAGTCAACTCTGGATCTCTGTTTTTTTTTTTTTTTTTTTTTTTTTGCATTTCTATCAACCTACAACCTGGACCCATTTAAGAGGGAGGTTTCAAGGCATTTATCCCAGTCTTTTGGTTAACTCTACCGGTCCTATCTGGGAACTGGCATCTAAGTGGGCGTTTTTTCGTTTAATCTTCTGTTGTCCTTCGCCATTTTTCCGTTCTTTTACATATACATAAATACATAAATAACTGTAAAGTGAAACTAATACATCACCTTAGTACTGAAAACCTACAGTGGAGGAAGACAGTCACGGGGTTCTAGATGTCCACAGGCTCGAAAACGATCTTTGAAAATTGTTGTTAAGAGAGGCTTTAAGGCAGAAGTGAACGTGAATAGAGTGTGTACAATCTCATATACTGACAATTAAACAAACCTTCTATACCGATGAATGATAGAAAAGAGAGAGAGAGAGAGAGAGAGAGAGAGAGAGAGAGAGAGAGAGAGAGAGAGAGAGAGAGAGAGAGAGAGAGAGAGAGAGAGAGAGAGAGAGAGAGAGAGAGAGAGAGAGAGAAAAAGAAAACACCAAGAAATAACCCGAATCATCTCTGTGGCCATGGAAATCAAATCGTCCTTGAGAGAACATTTAAACCCAGAACGCTGCATGAACTGAAAGAATAAATGAAAGTGAATAAAACAAAGCCGCTACAGTCTACACCATTTATACAAGAAAAAAAAAAAAAAAAAAAACTCGGAATAACCATCTCCGCTGCTTTGAGAGAGTCCGGAGCCTTTAAGAACACCTGAGAGGGAAATGAGCGTGAATGGCTTGGCTGTGGGTGGGAATACAGGTGAGGTAGATCCTTATGAGGTGGTTCCCCGCTAAACTCGCCTCGCACTCAGCTGGGTAAAGAGAGAGAGAGGACTTGCGGCAGAGTGGAGGCAGATCTTAACATTTCCGCCACTACCACCTAGGAAAACACACACCTGCCCGGGGAACGTTACTGGTGTGAATTGGTGTATTTTTTTCTTTTTCTTTTAACTTTTTACTTTGTTCTGTCTTGTTTTTCTTTTGTTTTCTTTTGTTTTGTTTTTCTTGTTAAAATTGGATTGCTTTCTGGAATGGTTTTCTTTTAGTGAGTAGACTCCTTTCATTTGAGTATCTGTATGTCTGTCTGCTGTTTTTTTTTTCTTTTTTGTTTTCAGTTTTATTTTTTTTTCTCTCTCTCTCTCTCTCTCTCTCTCTCTCTCTCTCTCTCTCTCTCTGGGTAGCAAGCAAATGTTAATCAATCTAGCAGTTCCATGTGTGAATTTACTTAAGATTTCCGAAACCTTAATTAAAAACTTTACAATGCCTTATTTTTTTTTCTTCTCCAGATTCACTCCTTGGTTATTTCATTACGACGAAAAATCAAGTAAAAGAAAAAAAAAACTTATTAAAAACGAAAGAAAAAAAGGCACTCTTCACGATCTTAAATTAACCCCTTCAGTCCTGGAACACATTTTTACCTTAAGATTTGTGTACGAATAGACCATTTTACTGACATTACGAAGGGTGTGTTGAAGTCAGAAGATTAATGGCCTCAGTCGTCACTATTTTAATCCCTCACATGAGTTTCAGGCCAAGGACACATTTTTACCTTAAGATTTATGTACGATTAGACCATTTTATTGACATTACGAAGGGTGTGTTGAAGTCAGAAGATTAATGGCCTCAGTCGTCACTATTTTAATCCTCACATGAGTTTCAGGTCCAAGGACACATTTTTACCTTAAGATTTGTGTACGATTAGACCATTTTATTGACATTACGAAGGGTGTGTGGAAGTCAGAAGATTAATGGCCTCAGTCGTCACTATTTTAATCCCTCACATGAATTTCGGTCCTAGGACACAGTTTTACCTTAAGATTTGTGTACGATTAGACCATTTTATTGACATTACGAAGGGTGTGGAAGTCAGAAGATTAATGGCCTCAGTCGTCACTATTTTAATTCCTCACATGAATTTCGGTCCTAGGACACAGTTTTACCTTAAGATTTGTGTACGATTAGACCATTTTATTGACATTACGAAGGGTGTGTGGAAGTCAGAAGATTAATGGCCACAGTCGTCACTATTTCAATCCCTCACATGAGTTTCTGAGGCTGTATAAAATCACCAAACAGTAAGCAGAATGAATGTGGAAACACGTCATGGTACTGAAAGGATTAACACTCTATTCCAACAGTTTACGATCCCAATGATGGTTCTTACTTTAAAACTCTATAAACTACAACACTAACTACTTATGTGTCGATATGAGAAAAAAATACACACACGAAACAAAAAGAAAATAATAATGGACACTCAAATTAACTAACAAATGCTCAACTTCAAAATAACTTAAACGAAAAAAAAAAAAATAGAAAAAATACAAGATATTTAGTTTACAATTAATAGACTTGGAAGTTTTTTTTTTTAGATTAAAGAAAATAACAATGAACACTCAAATTACATAATAAAAATGCTTAACTTCAAAATAACTTAAACGAAAAAAAAAAAAAATGGAAAAAAATAGAAGGTAAGTTTGTAATTAATAGATTTGTAAGTTTTTTTTTTTTTAGGTTAAGGAAAATAAAAATGAACACTCAAATTACCTAATACAAATGCTCAACTTCAGAACAAATAAAAAAAAAAAATAAATAAATAAAGGTAAGTTTGCAATTAATAGCTTTGGAATTTTTTTTTTTTTTTAGGGTTAAAGAAAATAATAATGAAAACTCAAATTACCTTAAAAAAATACACAACCTCGGAGCAACTTATACAAAAACAAAAATAATAAGTTTGCAATTAATAGATTTAGAAGGTTTTTAATTTCTTTCAATTTTTTTAGGTTACATGACGAAAAAATTAACGATTCCATTTCTATATTTACGAGTGTGGAAATTTATTTTGTAAAGCCTTTATATATTTTAATCTTCGGGATTGTTTACCGGTGCCGAGGTCATGAGAGAAGGGGGTCAGGAGAGAGAGAGAGAGAGAGAGAGAGAGAGAGAGAGAGAGAGAGAGAGAGAGAGAGAGAGAGAGAGAGAGAGAGAGAGAGAGAGAGAGAGAGAGAGAGAGAGAGAGAGAGAGAGAGAGAAGGAAAAATAGCACAAAACACAAAACACTTTATTTCTACCATATCACAACCACCACCACCACCACCACCACCACCACCACCACCACCTCCTCCTCCTCCTCCTCCTCCTCCTCCTCCAAGGCACTGAAACTGCCCCCAGTCCCCCACAGGCACAGGTGAGTTAGGGCGTCGAGAAACTCCTAAGGAAATATTGCTGAGTGTTTTATGAAGCGAGAATATAAAAGTGTCACGAGAGAGAGAGAGAGAGAGAGAGAGAGAGAGAGAGAGAGAGAGAGAGAGAGAGAGAGAGAGAGAGAGAGAGAGAGAGAGAGAGAGAGAGAGAGAGAGAGAGAGAGAGAGAGAGAGAGAGAGAGAGAGAGAGAGAGAGATGAAATAACAAAACCATGCAAATGGAAAGTGAAATGTTGCAATGTGTGTGTGTGTGTGTGTGTGTGTGTGTGTGTGTGTGTGTGTGTGTGTGTGTGTGTGTGTGAGAGAGAGAGAGAAGAGAGAGAGAGAGAGAGAGAGAGAGAGAGAGAGAGAGAGAGAGAGAGAGAGAGAGAGAGAGAGAGAGAGAGAGAGAGAGAGAGAGAGAGAGAGAGAGAGAGAGAGAATCTGATGCAAAGAAATGGAATGGCACAGAGCTGTGGTTTTGAGAGAGAGAGAGAGAGAGAGAGAGAGAGAGAGAGAGAGAGAGAGAGAGAGAGAGAGAGAGAGAGAGAGAGAGAGAGAGAGAGAGAGAGAGAGAGAGAGAGAGAGAGAGAGAGAGAGAGAGAGAGAGAGAGAGAGAGAGAGAGAGAGAGAGAATGGGAGTGGTGCAGGGTGGTTAGTGGAAGTGGCAAAGATATTTCCGCAAAGTTTTGAGAGAGAATGAAAGATGGAGATGGAGCAGAGAGGAGAAGGAGGAGGAGGAGGAGGAGGAGGAGGAGGAGGAGGAGGAGGAGGAGGAGGAGGAGGAGGAGGAGGAGGAGGAGGAGGAGGAGGAAAGAAGGTAGAAATAAAGATGATTGTATATTGTGCCTGTTCTGGTGTGTGTGTGTGTGTGTGTGTGTGTGTGTGTGTGTGTGTGTGTGTGTGTGTGTGTGTGTGTGTGTGTGTGTGTTCGTAAGTTGACCCCTGGCACGGATGGTCATCAAAACGTTCACGCTCAGGCTGTTTAGACCCTCCTCCTCCTCCTCCTTCTCCTGCTCCTCCTCCTCCTCCTCCTGCTCCTTCTTCTCCCATCGCTATCTCTCTTCATCCAGCTCTTCCTCCACCTCCTGCATGTTACGTCCATTCTTCCTCCATTCTCTCCTCTTCCTCCTCTCTCTCGCCTCCTTCGTTCTTCGTTTTCCTCCTCTTTTTCAGCTATTGCCATCTCTCCTATTCCTTCCCTCCTGTTATCCTAGAAATTTCCCGCTTTTCTTTTTTCTTTTTTCTTTTCTTTTCTTTTCTTCTCTGTTGCTCCCGATTGTCTTTCTTTTCTTTCTTTCTTCAGTTTATTCTTTGTTTTTCCTTGCGTCTATTTTCTTTTTCTTTCTTTCTTACGTATACATTGTCCGTTATTATTTCCTCCTTCTTTCTCTATTCTAATTATTTTTTATTGAGTTATTTATTTTCCATTTCTCTTTCAATTTGTTCTGTCCTCTGATCCTTCTTTCTTATATTCTCTCTCTCTCTCTCTCTCTCTCTCTCTCTCTCTCTCTCTCTCTCTC